>NW_027455649.1:0-33192 GCF_040206685.1 Ascaphus truei
ACTATATCGGATATTTGGGAACATGAGATGCAAATGATGCATCATCAGAGCATCACCAATCCACTGAAGCCCGTTAAGGGTAACACAGGGATTTAAAGCTGCAGTTCAGTCTTTTTTTTTTAATTTATTTTTTTACTTCAATAGTTTCATGTGGGCAATATCTTCTTACCTAAAGAACAGTATAGCTGCAGGTCAATTCGTTCTCCATGTATTGATTGGCGAAATTTGGTGACATCATTAGAGCTGGCATATGTTTTTCTTCTGCTTCTGTCACTCAGTGGAAGCTCATGAATATTCATGAGCACTCCTGCACTGACATGTGCTAGAGGGAGGGCAGGGCTGACAAAGGGGTGTGCCAGGGCTTGTGACAGGACATGAAGGGGCAGTGCCTTAGCAAATGGTTGTTAAAATAGAATACAAGAAAATTGGTCTTTCAAAGTTGTTTTTTTAAAAACAGAAAATGCTAAAAGTATTTGTTCTTACTACAGAACTGATTTATTAAAAAAAAACACATGCAGGATATTGACTGAATTGCAGCTTTAATGTTACGTTATTTAAGCAGTAGCTAAACTTTGCATTACTCCCATCCACAAACAAAAGGCCTTTGCAGAGTCTGGGCGGACCCAACGCCATGGTAGGCGCCATTTACACAGCTGCATTATTTCCTGGCGTTATTTCCCTCTTCACTCCAGCAAGAGCCCCATTTTTGGTGACTAGATCACTGTAACACGGAGACTTACTTCACATCGTGTTACTGGAAGATAACGCAATGCTATGCTACAATAACGTGACATTAAGCCTATGACACGGAGATGTAGTTCGGTTGTTAATGCGTATACTTAGCAAATCTCCAGCGGCGCTATTCACCGCACCGCCGGCCGCTTCCCCGCCAAGGTAAGCCCCTAACCTTACCCCTTGCACTAAAAACCCCTAATACTCCCTAACTGCTAAATTAACCCTTAAATTAACTTACCTTGGCGGTCGACAGCAGAGGGCCGAGTGGCAGAGCGTCACTCTGCGGCCGGACGCCGGCGGAGATTGGTCGCGATGAGACAGCCACGGCCAAATGTCCCATTCTGTAATTAGCTCCTTGAGGATACCCTGTCAACTTAGGGAACATAACATCCGGTCCTGTTTTAGGCACGGTTCCGTTATGGTTCCCGATTTACCGAAGCATAGTAAATATTTACCCTTCTAACTGCCAAACCTGTAGATATAACCTTCTACCTGACAAACCTCAGTTTGTGTTAATCTTTACATTTGCTACACTCCTCTCACTAACCTCAGGAGGTCGAGTCCATAACTATGATTATGTTTCTCTTCAACAGCAATGTCCAGCTGTGCAGAGAACCGATAATATACAGCACTGCCCAGCTGTGCAGAGAACCGATAATATACAGCACTGCCCAGCTGTGCAGAGAACCGATAATATACAGCACTGCCCAGCTGTGCAGAGAACCGATAATATACAGCACTGCCCAGCTGTGCAGAGAACCGATAATATACAGCACTGCCCAGCTGTGCAGGGAACCGATAATATACAGCACTGCCCAGCTGCGCAGGGAACCGATAATATACAGCACTGCCCAGCTGCGCAGAGAACCGATAATATACAGCACTGCCCAGCTGCGCAGGGAACCGATAATATACAGCACTGCCCCGCTGTGCAGGGAACCGATAATATACAGCACTGCCCAGCTGCGCAGGGAACCGATAATATACAGCACTGCCCCGCTGTGCAGAGAACCGATAATATACAGCACTGCCCAGCAGTGCAGAGAACCGATAATATACAGCACTGCCCAGCTGCGCAGGGAACCGATAATATACAGCACTGCCCAGCTGTGCAGACAACCGATAATATACAGCACTGCCCAGCTGCGCAGAGAACCGATAATATACAGCACTGCCCAGCTGTGCAGAGAGCCGATAATATACAGCACTGCCCAGCTGCGCAGAGAACCGATAATATACAGCACTGCCCAGCTGTGCAGAGAGCCGATAATATACAGCACTGCCCAGCTGTGCAGAGAACCGATAATATACAGCACTGCCCAGCTGTGCAGAGTACCGATAATATACAGCACTGCCCAGCTGCGCAGAGAACCGATAATATACAGCACTGCCCAGCTGTGCAGAGAACCGATAATATACAGCACTGCCCAGCTGTGCAGAGAACCGATAATATACAGCACTGCCCAGCTGTGCAGAGAACTGATAATATACAGCACTGCCCAGCTGTGCAGAGAACCGATAATATACAGCACTGCCCAGCTGTGCAGAGAACCGATAATATACAGCACTGCCCAGCTGCGCAGAGAACCGATAATATACAGCACTGCCCAGCTGTGCAGGGAACCGATAATATACAGCACTGCCCCGCTGTGCAGAGAACCGATAATATACAGCACTGCCCAGCTGTGCAGAGAACCGATAATATACAGCACTGCCCAGCTGTGCAGAGAACCGATAATATACAGCACTGCCCAGCTGTGCAGAGAACCGATAATATACAGCACTGCCCAGCTGTGCAGAGAACCGATAATATACAGCGCTGCCCAGCTGCGCAGAGAACCGATAATATACAGCACTGCCCAGCTGTGCAGAGAACCGATAATATACAGCACTGCCCAGCTGCGCAGGGAACCGATAATATACAGCACTGCCCAGCTGTGCAGAGAGCCGATAATATACAGCACTGCCCAGCTGTGCAGGGAACCGATAATATACAGCACTGCCCAGCTGTGCAGGGAACCGATAATATACAGCACTGCCCAGCTGTGCAGGGAACCGATAATATACAGCACTGCCCAGCTGCGCAGAGTACCGATAATATACAGCACTGCCCAGCAGTGCAGAGAACCGATAATATACAGCACTGCCCAGCTGCGCAGAGAGCCGATAATATACAGCACTGCCCAGCTGCGCAGAGAACCGATAATATACAGCACTGCCCAGCTGTGCAGAGAACCGATAATATACAGCACTGCCCAGCTGCGCAGGGAACCGATAATATACAGCACTGCCCAGCTGTGCAGAGAACCGATAATATACAGCACTGCCCAGCTGTGCAGAGAACCGATAATATACAGCACTGCCCAGCTGCGCAGAGAACCGATAATATACAGCACTGCCCAGCTGCGCAGAGAACCGATAATATACAGCACTGCCCAGCTGTGCAGAGAACCGATAATATACAGCACTGCCCAGCTGCGCAGAGAACCGATAATATACAGCACTGCCCAGCTGTGCAGAGAACCGATAATATACAGCACTGCCCAGCTGTGCAGAGAACCGATAATATACAGCACTGCCCAGCTGCGCAGAGAACCGATAATATACAGCACTGCCCAGCTGCGCAGAGTACCGATAATATACAGCACTGCCCCGCTGTGCAGAGAACCGATAATATACAGCACTGCCCAGCTGTGCAGAGAACCGATAATATACAGCACTGCCCAGCTGCGCAGAGAACCGATAATATACAGCACTGCCCAGCTGTGCAGAGAACCGATAATATACAGCACTGCCCAGCTGTGCAGAGAACCGATAATATACAGCACTGCCCAGCTGCGCAGAGTACCGATAATATACAGCACTGCCCAGCTGTGCAGAGAACCGATAATATACAGCACTGCCCAGCTGCGCAGAGAACCGATAATATACAGCACTGCCCAGCTGTGCAGAGAACCGATAATATACAGCACTGCCCCGCTGTGCAGGGAACCGATAATATACAGCACTGCCCCGCTGTGCAGGGAACCGATAATATACAGCACTGCCCCGCTGTGCAGGGAACCGATAATATACAGCACTGCCCAGCTGTGCAGAGAACCGATAATATACAGCACTGCCCAGCTGTGCAGAGAACCGATAATATACAGCACTGCCCAGCTGCGCAGAGTACCGATAATATACAGCACTGCCCAGCTGTGCAGGGAACCGATAATATACAGCACTGCCCCGCTGTGCAGGGAACCGATAATATACAGCACTGCCCAGCTGCGCAGGGAACCGATAATATACAGCACTGCCCAGCTGTGCAGAGAACCGATAATATACAGCACTGCCCAGCTGCGCAGAGTACCGATAATATACAGCACTGCCCAGCTGTGCAGGGAACCGATAATATACAGCACTGCCCAGCTGCACAGGGAACCGATAATATACAGCACTGCCCAGCTGCGCAGGGAACCGATAATATACAGCACTGCCCAGCTGCGCAGGGAACCGATAATATACAGCACTGCCCAGCTGTGCAGAGAACCGATAATATACAGCGCTGCCCAGCTGTGCAGAGAACCGATAATATACAGCACTGCCCAGCTGTGCAGAGAACCGATAATATACAGCACTGCCCAGCTGTGCAGAGAACCGATAATATACAGCACTGCCCAGCTGCGCAGAGAACCGATAATATACAGCACTGCCCAGCTGCGCAGAGAACCGATAATATACAGCACTGCCCAGCTGTGCAGAGAACCGATAATATACAGCACTGCCCAGCTGTGCAGGGAACCGATAATATACAGCACTGCCCAGCTGTGCAGAGAACCGATAATATACAGCACTGCCCAGCTGTGCAGAGAACCGATAATATACAGCACTGCCCAGCTGTGCAGAGAACCGATAATATACAGCACTGCCCAGCTGTGCAGAGAACCGATAATATACAGCACTGCCCAGCTGTGCAGAGAACCGATAATATACAGCACTGCCCCGCTGTGCAGAGAACCGATAATATACAGCACTGCCCAGCTGCGCAGAGAACCGATAATATACAGCACTGCCCAGCTGCGCAGAGAACCGATAATATACAGCACTGCCCAGCTGTGCAGGGAACCGATAATATACAGCACTGCCCAGCTGCGCAGAGAACCGATAATATACAGCACTGCCCAGCTGTGCAGAGAACCGATAATATACAGCACTGCCCCGCTGTGCAGAGAACCGATAATATACAGCACTGCCCAGCTGCGCAGAGAACCGATAATATACAGCACTGCCCAGCTGTGCAGAGAACCGATAATATACAGCACTGCCCAGCTGCGCAGGGAACCGATAATATACAGCACTGCCCCGCTGTGCAGAGAACCGATAATATACAGCACTGCCCAGCAGTGCAGAGAACCGATAATATACAGCACTGCCCAGCTGTGCAGAGAACCGATAATATACAGCACTGCCCAGCTGTGCAGAGAACCGATAATATACAGCACTGCCCAGCTGTGCAGAGAACCGATAATATACAGCACTGCCCAGCTGCACAGGGAACCGATAATATACAGCACTGCCCAGCTGTGCAGACAACCGATAATATACAGCACTGCCCAGCTGCGCAGAGTACCGATAATATACAGCACTGCCCAGCTGCGCAGAGAACCGATAATATACAGCACTGCCCAGCTGCGCAGGGAACCGATAATATACAGCACTGCCCAGCTGTGCAGAGAACCGATAATATACAGCACTGCCCAGCTGTGCAGAGAGCCGATAATATACAGCACTGCCCAGCTGCGCAGAGAACCGATAATATACAGCACTGCCCAGCCGTGCAGAGAACCGATAATATACAGCACTGCCCAGCTGCGCAGAGAACCGATAATATACAGCACTGCCCAGCTGCGCAGAGAACCGATAATATACAGCACTGCCCAGCTGTGCAGAGAACCGATAATATACAGCACTGCCCAGCTGTGCAGAGAACCGATAATATACAGCACTGCCCAGCTGTGCAAAGAACCGATAAGATACAGCACTGCCCAGCTGTGCAGAGAACCGATAATATACAGCACTGCCCAGCTGTGCAGGGAACCCATAATATACAGCACTGCCCAGCTGTGCAGAGAACCGATAATATACAGCACTGCCCAGCTGCGCAGAGAACCGATAATATACAGCACTGCCCAGCTGCGCAGAGAACCGATAATATACAGCACTGCCCAGCTGTGCAGAGAACCGATAATATACAGCACTGCCCAGCTGTGCAGAGAACCGATAATATACAGCACTGCCCAGCTGCGCAGAGAACCGATAATATACAGCACTGCCCAGCTGTGCAGGGAACCGATAATATACAGCACTGCCCAGCTGTGCAGAGAACCGATAATATACAGCACTGCCCAGCTGCGCAGAGAACCGATAATATACAGCACTGCCCAGCTGCGCAGAGAACCGATAATATACAGCACTGCCCAGCTGCGCAGAGAACCGATAATATACAGCACTGCCCAGCTGTGCAGGGAACCGATAATATACAGCACTGCCCAGCTGTGCAGAGAACCGATAATATACAGCACTGCCCAGCTGCGCAGGGAACCGATAATATACAGCACTGCCCAGCTGCGCAGAGAACCGATAATATACAGCACTGCCCAGCTGCGCAGAGAACCGATAATATACAGCACTGCCCAGCTGTGCAGAGAACCGATAATATACAGCACTGCCCAGCTGTGCAGGGAACCGATAATATACAGCACTGCCCAGCTGTGCAGGGAACCGATAATATACAGCACTGCCCAGCTGTGCAGAGAACCGATAATATACAGCACTGCCCAGCTGTGCAGAGAACCGATAATATACAGCACTGCCCAGCTGTGCAGAGAACCGATAATATACAGCACTGCCCAGCTGTGCAGAGAACCGATAATATACAGCACTGCCCAGCTGTGCAGGGAACCGATAATATACAGCACTGCCCAGCTGCGCAGAGAACCGATAATATACAGCACTGCCCAGCTGTGCAGAGAACCGATAATATACAGCACTGCCCAGCTGCGCAGGGAACCGGTAATATACAGCACTGCCCAGCTGTGCAGAGAACCGATAATATACAGCACTGCCCAGCTGCGCAGAGAACTCTACAAGCAGAAGTCTGTAACATCGAAACATACAATTTGATGGGAGAGGAGAACCACTTGCCCCACCTCACCAACCCATTTTCCTATCTGCTGCAAAACAGCCTTGGATCCCTGGCTTTCTTTCAAGGTTCAGGATAGCCGTCTGTCAACCTGGGGTCCGGCGCATAAAAGGGGCCCCAGGAGACTTTTACGTGTGACATAGTGACAGGAGGAACATGCCCATCGGGAGATAAAGTGACAGAAAGAGGAGCATACATTCCTCAGATAGTGCCACCTGGGACCCTAGCACCCGGAAACTCCCAGACTGCACTGGAGCAGTTTCATGAATTTATAGAACAAGGTCAAGCCTGTAAGAACATATAACATAGGTAGGTAATTCAAAGACTATAGGAATTCCCATAGAGTGGGAGCTACTGGACTTAAAGTTATTTATAAGCAGGCAGCAACAACACACGAAAGAAATAGAGCAGTACTTTTATCTCCAGTCCCTGGGAAAATGGACCGGATGGATCGGTCTCGCTTCTTCTTCTCCTCGGGGTTAGGGGGCAGCGGTTTCGAGCCATGGTTCAAGGTGCTGCAGTCTTTGAGGCCGGCCCCGATGAAAGTGCTGGTGTTCCTCATGGGCGGAGCTGGCGGCTTGTCTTCAATTTCCAGGGCATTATCGGACATCTTCGGCGGTCCCAGCTCTGCGGCTAGCGGGAGAGAGAACAGAGTCGCTGTTACCACGTGCAAGAGCGTTCGCCGGGTTCACCACGTACAGCTGCCAGGGGGAGAGCAACGCTGCGCGGCAGCCAAAGGGTTAAAGCCAGGGTGGCCAACTCCAGTCCTCAAGAGCGACCAACAGGTCTGGTTTTCAGGATCTCCCTGCTTCAGTACAGGGGGTGCAGTCTTCGACCGCCGCTGAGCCACCTGGACAGGTGCAGAGATATTCTGAAAACCTGACCCGTTGGTAGCTCGAGGACTGCGGTTTATTTTTTTAATAGTAGCTCGCATGGGGAAAGCGGCCCTGAGGCAGGGGTCACAGAGAAGTTACTTTTCATACCCAGTGTCTTAATTGAATTAGTACTCCAATGTTTGACCTGCCTCCGACCTCACAGTGATACTGTATAATGCGCACTGTACGTGTATGGAACTATTCCTGCATGTGTGCGTGGAAGTGCGTGTGCGCGTGGAAGTGCGCGCATGGAAGTGCGTGCGCGCGTGGAAGTGCGTGCGTGTGGACGTGTGTGGACGTGTGTGCGCGCGTGGAAGTGCGTGCGCGCAAGTGCGTGCGCGCGTGGAAGTGCGCGCATGCAAGTGCGTGCGTGCGTGGAAGTGCGTGCGTGCGTGGAAGTGCGTGCGTGCGTGGAAGTGCGTGCGCGCGCGGAAGTGCGTGCGCGGAAGTGCGTGCGTGGAAGTGCGTGCGCGCGCGGAAGTGCGTGCGCGCGCGGAAGTGCGTGCGCGCGTGGAAGTGCGTGCGCGGAAGTGCGTGCGCGCGTGGAAGTGCGTGGGTACCATGAAAGTGGGAGAAGGAGCGAAAAGTGTAAAGACACTGACTGGCACTGAGTTTGAGCATGGGAGCCTGGTTCAATTCCCAGTGTCAGCTCTTTGTGACCTTGGGCAAGTCACTTTATCTCCCTGTGCCTCAGGCACCAAAATCATAGATTGTAAGCTCCACGGGGCAGGGACCTGTGCCTGCAAAATGTCTCTGTAAAGTGCTATGTAAAACTAGCAGCGCTATACAAGAACATGCTACTATTATTATTATTATTAATAATAAGTCCTGTCTGATCCAGAGTGATGAGATCAAAGTTGCGAGTTGCCGGACAATATTTTCTGTGAAACCTAAATCTATTGGCTCTTTTTTGGATGATTATATTTCACATTATGTTAAAATTATAATTTAACATACAGTGCATCAGAGTTAAAATGAATATATCCGAAAAGCAAGATTTTTTTTTTTTTTTTTTTTTAGTATAATCTCAGAATTACTACAGCAGTGGATTTCAACATCAGGGTTCGATTAAGAGTAACTTGGTTATGTCGGATATTTTATCTTTCATGAAAACAGCAGCAGTTTGCCCTCTTAATTTGCCGGTTCAAACATTAAAAACAAACAAAACATTAAAATAGATTCATAAATTATTAAAGAGAATTTAAAATAAAAAAAACTTTGAGGAAATGGTTTGGGGTACAGATAGCATCTTTAACCTGTATGCACATTCCACGGGTTGTTGAGCTCTGAGGTATAGGTCAATAAGGATCTAGAAATAGCCTTGAAGACTGTTTACAAAACGCCGAGAATGTGAAATACCGGTATATATCTGTCAAGTTATTTTGCAAACTTGGTGAGCGGAGACTTACGAGGTTTGATTTCTTCTAACTACTCTGTGTGTGCGAGATGGACGCGTGCGGGACAGACAAAGCCCTCGTAATATTTATTACATTTCCAAAGAAAGCAGCCCCACCAAATGTTTGCTTTAAGAATGATTGAATACTTCCAGGAGTGCAGAATTACATTATGAACTGGTTTTCAAATTTCTCTTTGCCACCATTGGTAATTATTAATTTGTGCACAATTAAATAAGACAGCCCCTCTATTAAACTGCATACAGTATATACATATAGACTGACACACAGTATTGCTTCCAGTTCAAACATTCAAGACTGTGGAAACATACCGGTATGTCAACAGGCTTTCCTTAAGGGTTAAAACAAATTCCAAAACAGTTACCATGTTATGTGAAACCAAGGCCAAAAAATGTCAAAACCACCTAGAGCAGAACATCTCTTTGTTAACTTCAAATCTCAGTTGCCCTCAGTGACGTGCATTAAATATTTGAACATATGGCTCAACCCCATGCTAACATTTGGCGTGTGGATTGATAATCTGTCATTTAACACGTGTCATTTTGGGGAACTCCTACAGAAACAACGAAGTGACTGTGTCTGAAGACGCAAAACCCAACCAGGCCCAGTGGTCACGCCACATTGACGCCGGTGACATTCTGTATGGTTCAGATGTCCAGTCTCAGTAAAACGGATACTATATCAGTGGTGCTCAACTCCAGTCCTCAAGAGCCACCCCCCCCCCCCCCCCCAACAGGCCAGGTTTAAAGGATATCCCTGCTTCAGCACAGGTGGCTCCATCAGTGATCAGAGTCAACGACTGAGCCACCTGTGCTGGAGGTGGGATATCCTTAAAACCGGACATGTTGGGTGCTCGAGTACAAAAATATCTCCGGGCCTCCTGTGTGCAGGAACTTAGGGAATCTCAGAAAAATATACAATCATCGTGAGAAAACCATCATATTAAGGATCTTGCAGCAGAGCTAACAATTGACCTTTAGCCCTTGCAGCCTGTTGTACCTGTAATGACGTGCACAACACAACAGGGTAAAAGTTCAAGATCACAAGGAACTGCAACGATCGTTCCATCTGGGTTTCCCCCGCTGCAAATCCCACAGATATTATTATGGGCGCCTTCCTAGTAAAAAGTCAGATGGCGTCAAAACGTAGAATGCAAAAAAAATAAAATAAAAGTGATGCAGGAAACATCGCTCCAACAAGGGGAGCAAATATAGCAAGAGTGTAACTATAATGTGGACTTATCTAATCATCTAGTGGATTGCTTTATTGTAATGTAAGTATCGTCCACAAAAGGGTGATCTGAGTAATCATCAACATGCGGGGTGCAGAGGGTATGCTGAATTACCGCTCTGGATTTTAACAATGAAGGTGCTGACCCCCCCTTTTGCAACTCGTCAATTAAATCAGAGGTACCCAACACCAGTCCTCGTGCCCCCCCCCCCACCCCCCAACTTGTCAGGTGTTCAGGATACCCCAGCTGCAGCACTGGTGGTTCAATCAGAGGCTCAGTCGAAGACACCTGACAAGTTGGGGGGGGGAGGGGTGGGAGAGAGGGGGAGCTTGAGGACTGGAGATGAGCACCCCTGAATTGAATTACAAAAGCTTTCCATAAGTTATGGTGAGTGACATACTGCAAGCGCTCATTTGCATGTCATTGCCCAGACTCCTTTGCTGTGGTGGAAGCACAGTATGCGGTGAGATTGCGGGTAAGGCAGATTTGTGGCCATGTCTCTGACGTGTGAATATGCGACATGTTCTGCCATTGCCCATACTTTCTGCCAAACCTTAAAGCGGCAATCCAAGCAGCTCAACACTTTTCCAAACCCAAGCAGGGTTCCCACAAATGAGCTCTGGGGGAAAGGCGGGATTGCAGATTTAATGCCACTAGCAGCAGCACAAAACAGAACATGTTACAGGGTTAGAGGGTATGTCATGGAAGTCAGTCCTGAATCAGCCACTGCATCCTTAGTAGAGATCCCAAGACAGCCAGTAGTTCACATAACCTTAGTTCGGAGTGTGGTCCAACAAGTGAATACAATTTAACACTCGCAGCCTTCAATTAACTTCTTTTCAAAGCAACGCGTTGAAGGCCTGCTAGCAGCAGTGGGGTTAATGGACTGGTTAATATAAAAAAAAACAAAAAAACACCTTAGTCAAGTGTAGGGGTTCAAAGGTCAGGTCCCAGAATCCTCCTGCTGGAGAAGAGGCCCTTAGAGATTCCACCTCTGCCTGCAGGGTCTGTGTATGTGTCAGAGCCCTTGGGACAGCAGATGGTGGCTACACATTGGGGGAGCGGAGGGGAGGAGGGGGATTGTTGAGGATGGAGAGACCAATTTGCATTTAAATAGGTGACCAAGTGGTTGTGTCATTACTTGTAGCAGTAATCACCTGCTCTCTGAAATCCCAAAGGGGCAAAGGGTAGTGTCAGCAGTCTTTTAACTCCTCTATTGCTTTGTTCAGAGGAGGATACAGCGGTTAAAGGCGCAGTCCCCAACCCGTCCAAGATTAAAACTAGTGGATTGGTGTCCATTTTGCAGAGAAGTATTTTAAATGATTTTTAAATGTTTATACCAATGTTTGTGCACCGTGTAACTTGGCGGTTAAAGGGACAGTTCAACTTAGCAACTCAAATAATTGTAGTGTAATTCGATTCCTTAGTCCGTGTCTACAGTTAGCGCAACGGCGCAGCCGTTTTTTTCACGAGAAAATCTTTTGATTATGTTGTGCGATGGCCGGGTCTCGTGCACAGTTCAGCCAATGAGGGCGAACCGCTCACGTGATGTCACGGGCACACCCCCAAACATCGAATTAGAGCTGGCTTGGTCGCGTCTCCTCCTCCAGGCCCCAAAGGCCACGGATCGCCTGTGCAGTCATGCGCTCCCCTACTATGTACAAGGCCTTAGAAAGATTCAGGCACTCTTAAAGTGACACATAAGGCCACAATTATACACTGCGTTAGCGCACGTCCGCGCTCATCGTATCGTGGGCGCCTCCCGCCCGAGCAACGTGTTAATTGTGAGGAAAGCGATTGGGGAGGCGTGGCGGACGCGTCATGAGGCTGGTTCGCCTTGATTGGCTGAACCGCCCGACGTGACACAGCCGTCGCTTGAAAAGACGAAATTATTTGTCTTTTCAAAAGGCGCTCGCGCCGTCGCGCGCACTAGGGGCGGCTTCATGGGCATTCAGCAATTTGTGGTTGTGGCGTGAGAGCCAGCGCGCGCCGTTTAATCGCGTCCATACTTATGTCTGTCTTGTGAAGAGCGACAATGAATCAGCTCTTGGCGGGAACACAAACCAAGTATAATCAGTTGCTTCTGTGTCTGTTCGACTAACGAGGGCACCATAATCACTTTGTAAACAAAATAACAAAGCTCTCCTAGCAATGTTAATGGCTGTATAAAAAGGTTTTTGACCCTGAAAAATCTTAAATGCAAAATTTAAAATACTCGTCATAAATATATCGTTGTTTGAGCATAAATTTTTTTTTTTAATGAAAATAGGCTTACTAATGAAAGAATTCTAAGGCCTCATTAAAGACGCCTAATCAGAACTTGTCATATCAAAATACCTTCCTTTTTAAATACAGCATTTTTCCTGTCAAAGAACATTTAATCGCCTTTTCCTCAGTACTCAGAGAATGTAGATACTGACTTTTACAGCTACGACGACGATATATATGTAAATAAATGGTGTCCAGCAGCTACATTTAACCTACTTACATTGCCACTTCGTTCACTTTCACCCTACATTGGACTGCCCTTTAAGGTGGGTTTTACAACCCTGTCTGCTCAACCATTTTCTTTATTATAGGCCCTTACATAAAGGGTGCTTGGTTGTGGAGGGGCCAGGAAAAACTGCCAACCTTACTAATGACCCAGGAAGACTGACAATCAAATGACCATTCGAAGCCCTCGTTGCAAAGTAAAACACAAACATTTCATTTGCAGACGTTTAAACAAAAAAAAAAAAAAAGAAGGTTTAAAATACCTGCGTGTCTGATTTTTTTTTTAAAAAAAAAATACGATCATGGGAAGTCAGAGGAGATGTGTGTCCCTTTCCTAGAAATGAGCCAAGAAGAGTGATGGCGTCCAGTGGAGTCACATGAGCTGAAGAAGAAAAAAAACAAATGGTCGGAGGTGGCCACTTGTCTTCGTACTCTGGTGCTGGCTCGGAGGGAACCAAACACCAGGAAAACTGGTATACAGAAGGAGGTCTGCGGCGCACAAGAACACAAGCTGAAGTTAACGTCATTAGGTCACCACTACGGTTAATACATCGAATTGATTCTATGTAGAACTGACCCTTCTGGGCTCCTGTAGGCATCCTGTGCTGCTGGCAATGAAACAGGTTGCAATACATTCCATGCCTCGCTAATAAGAACTACCTGAAACTGCAGAGCAGGCTTTATCCTGAAACCGTCTCGGCGATGGCTTAAGAAGTGAATATTTTGAACGAGTGATGAGTGGCTCCGCTGATTCTGCACTTCCTTGTCACAGGCTTCGTTGGAGAACAAGTGAAACGCAGCGGGCAAAAAAAAAAAAACCTCTATGACAACATGGATATGGAAGCCAAAAAAGTGACATACTGTGTACCCAATACTGGGTGTTTCACAACCCAGAATCCAGCTTAACCACAGTAGGACATGTGACACTGTTCCAGCTCTACTAAACATGTGTATCCATAGTCTGTGAGAATCAGGGTGAAAGGGGAAGTCTCTCCTAGAAGGAAGGAGAAGTGGCATGTATATAATATGTTAAATATGCTGACTGGCACTTTTTTTTTAATGCTTTTAACCAAGATTTTCATGGTAATCGCGTGCCTCGGGGACAGGGCGGGGAGGCTTTCCATTCATTAGGCCTCGGTCCCGCTGCGCTCGTTGGCGCGGGCGGCAATGTCGCGAGTTCCCCACCAGCAGGGGAATCCTCGCGAGCCGGTCCCGGTCCCCACTGGCGGCACAGCTGACTACACGCTGTCGCGCGTCAGCCGCTGGAGACACCAGAGAATGGTGTTTTCTAGCTTTGACGCGTGACGTGTGTGGCTGTGAGCCAATGGGGAGGGGAGGCTTCGGGAGGAGGAGAGGCTTCGGGGAGCGGGGAGGAGTGTGGAGTGAAAGCAGGTGAGTGCCTTTCTCTGTGTGTGTGTCTGAGTGCGTGCCTGTCTGTGTGTGTATGTGTCTGAGTGCGTGAGTGCCTGTCTGTGTGTGTGTGTGCCCGAGTGCCTGCCTCTGTCTGTGTGTGTGTGTATGAGTGCGTGAGTGCCTGCCTGTGTGTGCGCCCGTGTGTGTGTGTATGAGTGCGTGAGTGCCTGCCTGTGTGTGTGTGCGCGTGTATGAATGAGTGCCTGCGTGTGTGTGTTTAAACTTACCTTCCAGCTCCAGCCCGAGTCCGTGGAGGGAGGGGGGGGAGAGTAGCGGGTCCCTCCGCTCAAGCCACGCCCCCCCTCCCTGTCAAACCGCCCACCTCCCGCCCACCTCCCGATCAAACCTCCCACCTCCCGCCCACCTCCCGCTCCGGCTCCCGCTCCCTACAGACCGCAGATCGCGGTCTGTGTATCTCAGCGCACCGCCTGTCAGCAGCGCAGGTGCGCTGACTCTGGGAGCGGGGCCTTAGCCTAAGCCAACGTCTCGTGGTAATAAGACTGGGCCCGCAACGCTACAACAGGTACATGGCTCTTTCTGCTCTTAGCTTGCAAAGGCATTATGAAAGCATTAGTCAGGCAGAGAAACAGAAGTGGCTGGTCTGGGTTTCCAGGGAAAGGCAGCACGTTTATTTCTCACAAGACACAGATAAGTAAATTACCTTAAGAGCGATTCAATTTTACAACAGAAGCCAATTACACCAAGTTGTTTAAAAAGTGCTTTTTGACCCGTTCTGTTGCACTGCCCATTTAAAAAGGAGCAATTAAAGCCGGCATTTTTTTTTTTTTACACAGGATTGAAGCAGGGGATCTCCAGAGCTGAACCCCATTAATTTCAGCTCCGGAGACTCTCTGCTTCCATATACACTTGCCTCCGAAGGAGGTGCCTGTATCCCTCTGCAAGTTTAAAGCTCCCGCGTCCCGCAGACCAATAGGAAGCTGCTGTCCGGCCTTCCTGCCTCTCACCTGTCTCCCCTACAATCTATCCTAAACGCTGCTGTCCGGCCTTCCTGCCTCTCACCTGTCTCCCCTACAATCTATCCTAAACGCTGCTGTCCGGCCTTCCTGCCTCTCACCTGTCTCCCCTACAATCTATCCTAAACGCTGCTGTCCGGCCTTCCTGCCTCTCACCTGTCTCCCCTACAATCTATCCTAAACGCTGCTGTCCGGCCTTCCTGCCTCTCACCTGTCTCCCCTACAATCTATCCTAAACGCTGCTTTTAAAGCTTTACACTCTTCTGCCCCTCCTTATATCTCAGCCCTAATTTCTCGCTATGCACCATCCCGACTCTTGCGTTCTTCTCAAGGATTACTTCTTTCTACCCCCTTTGTATCTAAAGCCCTCTCCCGCCTTAAACCTTTTTAACTTTCTGCCCCGCACCTCTGGAATGCCCTTCCCCTCAGTACCCGACTAGCACCCTCTCTATCCACCTTTAAGACCCACCTTAAGACACATCTGCTTAAATAAGCATATGAATAGCACTGGATAATACTGACACATGATACATAAGCTTGGCCCCCTGCAGACGCACTTACTAGAACTCCCTCCTACTGTCTCTGCACGTTCTCCCTACCTACCAATTAGATTGTAAGCTCCTCGGGGCAGCGACTCCTCTTCCTTAATGTTACTTTTATGTCTGAAGCACTTATTCCCATGACCTGTTATTTATATTATTTGTTATTTATATGATATGTATTACTACTGTGAAGCTCTATGTACATTTATGCCGCTATATACTGTAAATAAAGACATACAATACAACGGATGATGCCACGTCTTCCTATTGGCCTATGGAGGTATCTCAGGAAGCAAGAGGTCTCTCCAGAGCTGAAATTAACGGGGTTCAGCTCCGGAAAACTCTCTGCTTCCAACCTATGGTAAAAAAAAAATTAAAAATCACAAACAAAAAGATTGCCCGCTGGCATTGCCCCTAAGATGTGGCCGGTAACCACAGAGTGGAGGTTGGAAGGTGAACTAGCATCAAAATGATGGCAAAAAAAGTTACACATTTTAACCCTTTCAGTGCCCTGTGACAGTCACCATGTCATGAGGTCTGGCACTCCTGTGGCCCTTGTAACAGCGTGGCTACGTCATGGGCTTTATGCTGGTTTCTCAGGCGAAGCCATTCCAACGAAGCCTCGGCCTGACCGAAACAGAAGTGGCGACTCTGCAGTGCAAATCGCGGAGGTCCCGGGGGGTGGGGGGGGGGGGGGGGGTATCTGGTGTTGCCAGACCTGCGGCAGCGAAAAGGTTGACCAGAAACATGAAGGTCGTAGACGCTCCTGGATTTCAGCAACAGATCAGGTGCCAATCCTGCAAGCATCACACAGAACGTTTATTTTGCTAAACCTGGCGGGACACCTTAAAAATCGGATCTCGTTTTAATACACCGTCCCATCCTGTATTGTATCTTTCATTGTGTGCTTGGTCTCGTTTATAATCAGCGGTCACAATCCTAGTAGCACTCCTTTTGACACAAATGCGGTATATAATCGGGGTTGTGTGTGTTAGGTCTCATTTACAACCTTACATGTTTTCTTTTTTCTGAAACTGCGAAAAGCGCTATTTAAATAAAATTATTATTATTATTATTATGGCATTTGGCTCAAACAACCAGTACAAGCCGAGTGCGTGTTCACGTGATCAGTCCGTTCCGGGCGCAGGAAACACAGAGTACAGAACGCAGCATGGACCCGGTGACGCAGATTTACATGGGCAAACTGGTTCAAGTCAAATTTGCTCCGAGAGGGGTCTGCAAAGGGTTAAACCATAGTAATTTGCCCTTCATAACAAAATAGCTACGTTTTATCCTAATTATATGCTGCGTGGTGAAAGACACAGTGGGTGCTGGGCTCTTGGTAATAGGGTGGGAGTAAAAAAAAGGTGCAATCCCACATAGGCAGATTACATTTTTTTATTTATTGAAAGCAAATTAACAGTATAATTTGCTTCTTAAGCTAATACAACCGCGCTAAACGCAACTTTTTTTTTCCTTTCTGGAAATTCATTTGACAAATTGCTATTTTTAGGGGCCTGTGTGTCAACCCGGTGTTTTCTTTCCCCCTTATCCATATCAGCATTAGCGTATAAGGGTTCCATGTAAAAATGGATTTTGCGCAAAAAGGCGACACTGCTCATTTGCATGTCATTTCCTAGAATCCCTTGCTGCAGTGGAAACACTGATAATGGTGAAAGGTAGGGTTTCAAACCTGTCGGAGAGGAGCGATCTGTGCTGAAGTTGGGATAGCCTGACCTGTTCGGGAGGGGGGGGGGGGGTGCTTGAGGACAGGAGTTAAGCCCCGCTGGTCTGTACCCCGACACTTGAGGGACCTGCGCTGGGAATGTATAGGTTTTCTGTTTAGCTCCTTGTTATTTGTATAAAACAGTCTGACCCCCGTCTACCACATGTAATGATGCAATCCTTTCTTCTGCAACAAGTACTGGACGGCTTAAGTTATTACAAGCTGTGTCTGAGCTCTAACTGAACATATTACTTTTAAACAGGTTGCCCTCAATTTGGGACATGTTTTGCCAACTTGGGATTTTGTTAAATTTGCATATTTTTCCAGTAAAACATGAAACCAAGGACTGCTTGGGTGTGAACCCTTACTGAATACTGGTGGGTGCAGCGTAATTATGGGAGAGCCAATTTATAGTGCCCTGTGGGGAGGGGGACAATTGTACAGTCAGGTGTATACGCTCCAACTGTACCTATTTAGCAGGCACACTACGTATTTGGGATCCTGTATGAACAGCTGCACCTACTAATAAAGAGAGAGCTTGCGTGGGAAAACTGCATAGATAAGGGGACTTCCATAGAAATTGCTTGGAAGTACTTTAACCCAGCATGGGTGGGGTAACTGCAGTGGTACCTGTGTGTGCAAAATGTTGGCGGGTTTGCAGTTAACTCCTTGCACACGTGGATACACACACGTGTAAGTGTGAACGTGGCAATGCTTATGGATCTCTTAAAAAAAAAAAAAAAAAGTCTGAACTTTTCAATTCCCCAGAGTTCCCCCTCAAAGGGCGCTCACGTTTTTAATGGCCAATTGCAGGCAGTTTTCGGCCAAAAATTCCCCATCGGGCACTTTGGCGGATACAGAATAAACCTGCAAGCAGTGTGCACAGTTCTGAGTGTTTACATAGTCGCACGCGGGGGTCCAGTGAGGACGTTTTGCCCTTGTATTTAATGACTGTTGCAGGGCTCCAAATAACACGATCGTGATAAACACAACCAAACATCGTGCACCCAGAACGTCTCTAATCTATAACGGTGGTAATCTTATACAAAGTATGACCTTCCTACCGTCTCTGTACGTTCCTCCTACCTACCAATTACATTGTAAACTCCCCGGAGCAGGGACTCCTCTTCCGAAATGTTACTTTTAGTCTGAAGCACTTATTCCCATGACCTGTTCTTTGTATTTGTTATTTATATGATTATGTCACGTGTATTACTGCTGTGAAGAGCTATGTACATTAATGGCGCTATATAAATAAAGACATACAGTACATGACTGAAACCCGGAGTCCTACATAAGGACGAAGGGGCAGGCATGCAACACCTGTCTTAGCATTCGCAATTCTTGGTTAAAAAAAAGGTATCACCATTGTTTCCAGGGCGGCCATTGCAGTCTTTGGAGGCAAAATTTCATTTATTTATTTGAAGATATTCAAATGTACCCCAAAAGCCTCACTCCAGGCAATTTATACAGTTTGAGGGGGGGGGGTTGTTTTGGGTTCTCACACGTGATAAATATGCTAGCTACACTGATTTGGGCAGGAATACAAGGAAATTGTCTTCACTGTCCACGGCTCAAAATATCACACCCCCTGCCCCCCTCTTGTGCAAATTACTGTCAGTGACTGTCTCGCTGCAAAACACAACTGATCTGGGCAATGAAGACCCCCCGCCGACAGCAGCTTTGCTGACCGAGGCACCAGCGTCACCGACTTTCACCAAACAATGAGGTAATGAAACTGGCAGCCGAAAAGCTGGGCAAAGGGTCACGCTGACTCAGACGGGGAAAACAGAGGCAAGTCGGTGATATGCAAACATTTTCTGAATGTGGAAGAGGGGAGGAGGGGGGGCTGGGTATTTGCACAGCTTGTGCTGTGAAGTGGGAGACTCCGGCAATGCTGGCTGCAGGTATGAGCGGAGGAAACCCATCAATGGCTTAACCGTCTTGCTGTTAGAAGGGGTTGCAATGCATTGTGGGGCTTATTCAATAGCTCCCCAAGGAGCAGAAATCTGTGACATTTGGGTGAGCTGGACAAAAAAAACAAAACAAAAAAAAAATGGATGATATTTTGATGGGAAAGATTAATGCACCGCTGGCAGCCAAGGAGTTAATCGATGCAAAGACTCCATTCACATCTATTAGACCAGGCGTGGCCAACTCCAGCCATCAAGGGCCACTAACAGGACAGGTTTTCAGGATATCCCTGCTACAGCACATGTGGCTCAATTTTTTTTCTTCTTTTTTTTACAAAAGTAATAAATAAAGTGTCAATCAGCTACATTTAACCCTTTTATCGGCTCACTCCTCTTCGT
The DNA here is from genome assembly GCF_040206685.1 of Ascaphus truei. Lineage (NCBI taxonomy): Eukaryota > Metazoa > Chordata > Amphibia > Anura > Ascaphidae > Ascaphus > Ascaphus truei. Next base: position 19,901 of record NW_027455649.1, read on the forward strand.
CCACTTTCGTGCCGGGTTGCACTGCCCCGTTAAGATGGGAGTGAACGTGCTGAAGCAGGGGACATCCTGAAAACCTGACCTGTTGGGGGCCCCTGAGTGGGAGTTGGCATTAGACCATTTATTCTAAAAATGCAACGAGAGTGACTGCAAATGAGTGAGAGTCCCAGATAAGCAGAGTTGACATATTGGGGGGTGGGGGCAGGCAATGGGGGGTCGTCACGGTGGAGAGGGTGCAACGATATCAGAAAGACGCTGGTGTAAATTCCTTGAATAATGCATTTTTATGGGATGAAATGTAGTGTGAAATATGGGGGGGGAGGGGGAGGAGAAGCCTGATATTTACAGATACAGAATTTCATTGTTGGGAAGCAGCCTGGGAAAAGCCTTAAAGTATAACCTAGAAGCTCAAGAAGAAAAAAATAGCTATTACTTATCTACGTCTTCCGAAGAAAGAGTCAAACACCTTTACAGTTACGGTCTTCTTTCTATAGCGTGAAAAATGGACATAAATCTGTCCTTGTCAGCAACACAAAACCGAAGACTGCCAGCTACTTAATGTCTGTCTCTGAGTTATGATGGCACCATAATTACTTTCTAAATGAAAGAACGGGGCCAAGCCAGCAGTTAATGACTACGGAATGGCTTTCAGGGTTGAGACGATTTGCCAAACATCTTACAAATCATTGAAATGTTTAAAGTTTATAATGTGTTTTAATATACAGCTCAACCCCCTTATAACGCTGTACTTGTCCGATGTTTATTTAATTTTTTTGTGTGTCAATTGGCTACATTTAGCCCTTGTCTCTGGTCACTGCTCTTCGTCCACTTTCATGCCGGGTTGCACCGCTCGTTAAGTGAACGTTACGATGGAGGAGAAAAGGAAGATGGGATCATGGGCACATGGGAAAGAGCGCGTGGGGAGTATTTGGGGAGGACGTCCGAGATGTGCCGGGTCAGAGATTTCGACAAGAACGGGCGCTGGGTCTTCAAGAGGCAGTGGCCATTATTTTCTAATGCACCAGCAAAATCGCCTCCAACTTTCTCCTGAACCTGGGGAATCCGGGTCATAAAGTAATCGGCAGTTCTGGAACACCTTTGTTTGGGCAAGTTCCGACCCGGTTCTAACCCCCCCTCCCCCCCCCCCCCCCCGACAGAAAACAAATAAAAAGGACTACTGCTTTTAACCCTGTGGGTGCCCACTACTACGTTGTGACGTCCAGACTCGCCAAGGGCCCCATCGTACAGTAGCTGCGTCATGGACCTTTTGCTGTTTTTCTAGGGGAGATCGTATAGAAGGACCCCCTCCTCCCCCCATCCTCTTGCATTCGGGTCAGTGATGTAATGATCATGTACTCACACAATCGCGACGTGAAGGGTTACAATGTCAAACTCCCCAGACGAAGCTACACGAATAGCAAAGAAGATGCTTGCAAGCCAGCCGGCGGCCTTTAATTCATTGCACTTCTAAGGGCTGGGACCCGCTGCGCCCGGCGGCGCAGACGGCCGCGTGAGAGTTCCCCACCAGCAGGGGAATCCTCCCGAGCAGGTCCCAGTCCCCCCTCACTGCACGGCTCACTACGCGCTGTGACGCGTCAGCCGCCAGGGGATGCAAGAAAATTGTGATCCCGAACGGTGACGCGTCACGCGGTGCGCTGATGAGCCAATCAGCGGTGGGGGCGGGAGCGGGAGCTGTCAGACAGCTTCCAACACAAGGTAGGGGGTGGTGTGTGTGTGTGTTTGTCACCGTGTGAGGAGGGCATTTGTGGGGGAAGGGGGAGGGGGCTGCTTACCTTCCGGCAGCCCGCAGCAGCTCCCTCCTGCAGCCCGAGCCCGTGGAGGGAGGGGGGAGTAGCGGGTCCCTCCGCTCAAACCAGGCCCCCCCCCCTCCCACTCCCGCCCCCTACAGACCGCATATCGCGGTCTGTGTCTGTCTGCAGTGCGGGCACGCTGACTGAGGGAGCGGGGCCTCAGCCTAAGGCTCCGCTGCCTTAGACCACGCGCCCGCACTGCAGACAGGCGGCGCGTGGAGAGGCACTTGAAGCTATTTGCAGTCCGTAGGAGCATGGCCAAACGGGTCGGGGGGCGCAGCCATGACAAGGGGCACAACAATAGAGCTCACAGCACTGCAGCAGCCCAGGGGTGAGGGGGAGGTGTGTGTGTGTGTGTGTGTGTGTGTGTGTGTGTGTGTGTGTGTGTGTGTGTGTGTGTGTGTGTGTGTGTGTGTGTGTGTGTGTGTGTGTGTGTGTGTGTGTGTGTGTGTGTTAACTGCTGTTTGCCAGTTTGAAGTTTTCCCTCTTCCTGGTTTTAAAACGATGCCCTCCCATTGGCCATCACTAGCTGGCCTGCCATTGGTTGATGGGAGCCAGTCTGTGATTGGCTCCCTCGCGCACCATGTGACGCGTCGCCGCACGGGAACACGATCCTCGTGTATCCCCTGCTGGCTGACGCATCACAGCAAGTAGTCAGCTGTGCAGTGAGGAGGGACTGGGACCGGCTCGGGAGGCTAAAAGGAGATGGCGAGTAGCGCTCTCGCGGCCGCGCGCGCCGCCGGACCTAGCCCTAACACAGGTCACTAAACCACATGGTACTTTTAACCCCTTCAGGCTTGGCAGAGGGCCGCAGCAACACTAAAGGGAACTGTTGCAAAAACAAATGCAGGTTATTTTTACCTCCTGACAACCTACGGATCTAAAAATAATGGCGCTGTCTATAACAATGACAAACGACCGAAGGATCTTAACGCAGCAAACATGCCAACTCAAAGCTTTTATCGATTTATTTATTTTTACCATATTTAAACCGAGGGGTTTGAACAGAGCTATATTTAGCTCCGGCGACCCCTCCCCCCACTCGCCCGGGGTTCAAAATACTTGACGATTTATTTAGTTGCCGGTGCTTCTCACATTTAAGGAAATCCAAACGGCCGGTACCACAGGCTGCCACGTCACCGGTAACTAAACAGCCAAGTATCGGGGGGAACCAGAGGGTCCCCAAAACTGAAAATAGCACGGCTCGGCTCTGGGGGGGCCCCAGATCATAAAGTTGTGCAAAAATCAATAAAATGTGATTTCTGGTAGATTGCCTAGAAGGGTGGGAGCTGTGCTGGTCCTTTCTTCCATGCAGTAACAAAGGAGGGAGAGGGAGTAGGGGGAATGATACCTTTTATTGGACCAACAAGTAGTGTTATAAGCTTTCGAACCTCTCATCAGGAGACCTGATGAAGGACCCCGAGAGGTTCGAAAGCTTGTGAAACCCTCCCTGCCCGGCTTCTAGGGAGGTTACATCGGTGTGTGTTGAATGGCTACTTCGCATTGGTTACGTTGACCCAGCGGCTGGGCGATGAAATAGCAAGGTTGTAGAATAATGGGCGGCAGGAACTTTTGTAGCACGGCTGTCATTCGTGTCCCCAGCACAGGGACTGCTCATTCACCGCTATACCCGTTGAGGGTACAGATAACCACATTGACAATCAATCCTTTTTTGGCTAAGGTTTGTTTTTATTTAATTGCAATTTATTTTATGAATGTGATTGACTTTAGGTTGCCCATTGATTGGCAATGTGTTTATCTATGCCCCTATTGTGGGCATAGGTTGCCACAGTGACAATCAATGTGTTCATTGCCTACCATGTAAGGTAAGGTCAATTGTATTTTATGGTGTATTTATTTGTACAGTATTTCAACACAAACGGGCAAAAGCAGTATTAGCCATATTTGGCTACTAGTGCTTTTGCCCATTTGTGTGTGTGTGTGATGATGGGGGTAGATTAAGGGTGCACTCTAGTTGCCTTGGGGAGGGTGGTTAGTCCTCCCAGCTGGGTAGCGGGTGGGGTTAACCCCTTAATTACCATAGTGGTTACAACGCTATTGTAATTAAGGGTTTAACCTATCCCGCAACCCTCCCCTGAGGCTTACCCCACCCCCCCTCCCCGGGGCCACTACAGTACACCCTTCACCCACCCCATTAAAACATCAGTAACCCCTTAATTACCTTAGTGGTAGTAACAACTGTGGTAATTAAGGGGTTTCTGATGTTTTAATGGTTGAGCATCGACCCTTTCTGCAACATTAGTGAGGAGGACAACGCCTTCATGCTGACAGGGGTAAGTAAAACATTACTTTAATTTGTATTTTACTGTACTGTATATTGAATTTGAATGGGCAAAAGCGCAAGTAGCCATATTTGGCTTCTAGGGCATTTGCCCATTCCTCTATGGATGAGGGGGGGTGGGGTTGTTGGGGGCAGAGTGAGTGGGTGAAGGGGGTAGTTGCCCAAGGGTAGGTGGTTAGGCCTCTTGTGTGGGTAGTGGGAGGGGTTAACCCCTTTAATTACATAGGATTGAAGCAGGGGGTCTCCGGAGCTGAACGGCATTCATTTCAGCCCCAGGGACACCCTGGTTCCCAAGATGCAGGCGCTGGTATGTCCTGCACGTGTAATTCTACCGCTTCACGCGACAGGGACATTTAAAAGTTGCCAGAGATACCGACACCCCATACCGGGCAGCAGGGGGTTCCCGGGGCTGAAATTAATCGGTTTCAGCTCCAGAGGCACCCTGCTTCAATCCTATGTTATTAAAATAAAAGCCTGTTATAGATGGACAGCGAGTGACCGATTCCGCCTGCTCTCACTGCGGGTCTCTTCCAGACTGACGCTGCACCGTAGGACTAACAGCGCGAGTCCCATTCAGGTGCTGGGACCACCGCTGCATTAATCCTGATGGGCAATTAGCCTGGTCTCGAGAATTCCGCGAGCGGGCAGTGATCAGGCAGCTGCCATCTGTGGTTTCCTGGCCGGATAACCGACAATAGGTCTGACTGCATTTGTAGGTGGTATGATACCTTTAATTGGATCAACACGTAGTTGTTATGTTACAAGTGTAACCTCCTCCTAAAGGGATACTAGCAGTGTTGGTGTTTGCTAGGACCCCCCCCCCCCCTAGGTTGCTATGGGGATCCAGATGTCATGCTGAGGTATTTTAAGGAGAAGGCACTGTTCTAGAAGGTCAGGTTCCTAGAAGTCGAGAGGAACCTCGGGGAGAGTAGATGAGAAATGTTTATCAAGTAACAGCAAAGACCACGCCCCCCTGTTTATTAGGTTACAGATAGGGACAGTATCCCTTAAATTAGAGACCCCTAAAGAAGAGATGGAGTCCTGAACAGTTCAGTAAAAGGAATGTGGCACGCCATAGAGGGCCTCAAGAAAGAGGGCTCAAGGGTACCAGCGGATCAGCACCAATAGTCCTCAGCAGACTGTATGAAAGGGGCATCATTAACTTCGGTCAAGGAATAACAGACCCACCAGGATTCCCGTAGGGGCCCAGAATAAATCGGAGTAACACTGATGATGGTTTCCGATGAGACAAAGAGTGACTATGTCCCACACCTACTTAGGGCAACTAAGTAAATGTACCTCCGTTCAAGTATGAAGGGTGGGCACTAATGGAAGAGCCATATTCATGCACGTCCGATTATAAAATACAGTGCAACAGTGTCAAATGTGCATGAGCGGGTCCCTGTGCTGGGGACACATAAATAACAGCTGTACTACAAAAGTTCCTGGCGCCCATTACTCTACAACCTTGCTACCGCATCGCCCAGCCGCATGAATCCAGTCAAGGTGTCCCATGCGGAGTAGGCACACACACAATCTCCCTATAAAGTGGGGCAGGGAGGGTTACACAATCTTTCGTACCTCTTGGGTCCTTCATCAGGTTTCCCGATGAGAGGTCCAATAAAAGGGGATCATAGATTGCTGCCTTGCATATCCCCCATGGTGGTAAAACTGCAGGGGCCTTACTCTAAAGAACACATCACAAATCGTTTTTTCCTTGCATAGCCCTGGCGGTGTACGCAGCCACGGGTCCCTGCCACGTAGACAATACAATCTCATTCTCGGTGCCTGAGGCACAGGGCGATACAGTGACAGGCCCAAAGTCACAAGGAGAGGACACCGGCATGTTAACCCCTGCTTCACCCCATGTAATCGTTCCTAATGGAGGAGGATTCAAAAAATAAAAGTTATTAAAACAGGGGGGGGGGGGGAGGGGAATAGGAATTTTCTGTCCGTCAAAATGTAATGTACAGCACTATGTACATAGTCAACATACCCTAAAATGATCAGTACAGCACGAGCAGATAACAGGGCTCAGCCCACTGCTGCTGTGGAAACCCGTTTAAAAACAGAGGGTTTAAAAAAACAAAACAAAGATGCCAATGTCCGTATAAATATGGGACCACTCTAATTCCCTATATATCAGCCCTAAGCTCCCCTCTGATGGGGGTCATAAGGTCAAGAGCACACGCTAAACTGAAACTAGTGATTATAATGCGGAATCCCCATTAGGAGACGGGAGAAGTGGCCAATGAATACTCCCTTAGGCCTCGGATACAGTAGTAGTTCAGTAATATAGTAGTACAGTAGTCGCGCGCGCCTGCTGCAGAGGCGATCCGTGGCCTGTGGGATGTGGAGGAGACGCGTGGAGGAGACGCGTGGCCGTGACGTCACATGAGGGGTTCGCCCTTATTGGCTGAACCACGCACGTCACCCGGCCGTCGCGCGATAAAAAAATTGTCTTGCCAACAATTGAGGTATGGCCTTTTGTTTGCACCGCGCAGACTATGGACGCGACCCTTAATGAAAGATTATCTTTTATGGGCTACCTAATGTTTGGGGATTTCAATGGCCCTGAAAGCATGCATCTAAAAACACTAGTTAGCCAATAAAGAGATCATTTGTTTCCCTTCAAGCAATAGCAATGTATGGAGACTTTCTGCTGTAGTGAAACCAAATCCCCTGTTTCTTTATACGCATCAACCTCAAACATGTCACCGTTTTGCCGCCGACTGAGCCGCCGACTGAGCCACCTCTGCTGAAGCAGGGATATCCTGAAAACCTGACCTGTTGATGGCCCTTGAGCACTGAAGCTGACCATCTCTGTGCTAATCATAATGAACACGGCTGACATACTTAGTGGCGTTCTCAACCCTTTACATCCCTTGTCACCTCGCCAGTTTTCCTTGATGTCATTTTTATATAAATGATTAACCAATTGTTTTCAGCTTTGTTAATGTTTGTTAATGTCTTTGGGAGAGCCATCGGTTATCAGCGGATGTTACTTCCTTTTTCTCTGGATCAACAGGTACACACCTGCGAGGCTTACGTTTGCTCCTCTGTAAAGTGCATATCCAAGAACAGCAAAACACAGGGACAAAAACTATTTGCCCCCCGGAAAAAAGAACAATTTTCATCTTAACAGCTACAACCTTCAGGACCCTCCTAGAAAACTTACTCAAACCTTTGTCAATAGGAGAAGGTCCCTGGCTTCTTAGGACACAGCAGCAGGGCAGAATAAAAGGTTTCATTCCACTCCGGGGCTGTCCCTGGCCTCATGGGAAGAAATTCTATAATCAGCAAGCATGAGGAGGAGGATTCTGGGACAGGAAAGTGCACCCATAAAAACCAACTATTACAGTGGCACCCGTTGGGGTTGCAGTCCTCCCCTCCTCGCCCTTCTTTTTATATAGGTGAGAAACGCAGCTTGGAACACATTCATTTCAGCTCCGCAGACCTCCTCGTTCCCGAAATTCTTACCCATCAAAGGTAGCAGTCCTAAACATAACCAAACTGAACTCGTTTTAAATGACTTCTCAATGTCTGGAAACGTCACCCAGTTTTCACTTGATTCGGGAGGAGGAAAGGGAGATTGTCCAAGTCTGACGATTGCCGGCATCGCCTCAATAATTAGTTCATGCGATTTTTTTCACTTCCCTGCAAAACTAATAACCATCGGACCGTACATAGAACACAGCCTAAAGCAAACCCACTCACAACGCTATGCAACATTTACAAAAATTCAGGATAAATATTTCTACTTGCCCGATATTTAATAAAGAGGACCAAGCTACATCCAAATCAGCTTGCTTCCTACATCCCACTTGCTGCCAGGTATCCTCTACTACTGGTCCATCCAATTGCCCATATGGGCTGATGGCTGTACATTTTAGGGGTCCCACCAATGTTTACCTCGGCCTGGACACGCAGGTAACGAACATTTTCCACCCTGCAATTGTGTGAACTTTTTTGTTTTGTTTTTTTAAACAGGCGTTTTGGGGGCATTAGGTCCCAGGCGTAATCAAAGGCAGACAAAAAATACTACAAAGTGTTGACTGGTGGGTGCTTGTTTAATGGGATCAAGTCCTGACATGGCCATTTGTAGTGTGTGAATGTGGTTAAATCCTTTTATACAAAAAAGGTGCCACCGTCTTTTCCCTGTTCTGTAAAACTCAAATTAGACTGGAATTTACCTGAGGGACCAGAAACAATGGGGTTTGTAGCCAATCAGGGCTGTGTGTGTGCTGCTCCATATCTCCCCGAAAATAAGGGGTTTGTCTGTACCCTGGTGCTGAACAGAGCCTCAGTAGCTCTCATAACTTGCACACCTTTGGTACTGAGTTGTGTACTCCTTATAAAGTAAGTACCTAATACTAGAACAGCTCTCAGTACTGGAGACTATTCGCATATCAATTCCTACGGCGTTCTATACGCAGGCGGCGACACTTCCCTACGGCGTTCTATACACAGGCGGCGACACTTCCCTACAGCGTTCTATACGCAGGCGGCGACACTTCCCTACAGCGTTCTATACGCAGGCGGCGACACTTCCCTACGGCGTTCTATACACAGGCGGCGACACTTCCCTACAGCGTTCTATACGCAGGCGGCGACACTTCCCTACGGCGTTCTATACGCAGGCGGCGACACTTCCCTACGGCGTTCTATACACAGGCGGCGACACTTCCCTACAGCGTTCTATACGCAGGCGGCGACACTTCCCTACAGCGTTCTATACGCAGGCGGCGACACTTCCCTACGGCGTTCTACACGCAGGCGGCGACACTTCCCTACGGCGTTCTACACGCAGGCGGCGACACTTCCCTACGGCGTTCTACACGCAGGCGGCGACACTTCCCTACGGCGTTCTACACGCAGGCGGCGACACTTCCCTACGGCGTTCTACACGCAGGTGGCGACACTTCCCTACGGCGTTCTACACGCAGGCGGCGACGCTTCCATACGGCGTTCTACACGCAGGCGGCGACACTTCCCTACGGCGTTCTATACACAGGCGGCGACACTTCCCTACGGCGTTCTACACGCAGGCGGCGACACTTCCCTACGGCGTTCTACACGCAGGCGGCGACACTTCCCTACGGCGTTCTACACGCAGGCGGCGACACTTCCCTACGGCGTTCTACACGCAGGCGGCGACGCTTCCCTACGGCGTTCTACACGCAGGCGGCGACGCTTCCCTACGGCGTTCTACACGCAGGCGGCGACACTTCCCTACCGCGTTCTACACGCAGGCGGCGACACTTCCCTACGGCGTTCTACACGCAGGCGGCGACACTTCCATACGGCGTTCTATACGCAGGTAGTGACACTTCCCTACGGCGTTCTACACACAGGCGGCGACACTTCCCTACGGCGTTCTACACGCAGGCGGCGACACTTCCCTACGGCGTTCTACACGCAGGTGGCGACGCTTCCCTACGGCGTTCTATACGCAGGTGGCGACGCTTCCCTACGGCGTTCTACACGCAGGCGGCGACACTTCCCTACGGCGTTCTACACGCAGGCGGCGACACTTCCCTACGGCGTTCTACACGCAGGCGGCGACACTTCCCTACGGCGTTCTACACGCAGGTGGCGACGCTTCCCTACCGCGTTCTACACGCAGGCGGCGACACTTCCCTACGGCGTTCTACACGCAGGTGGCGACGCTTCCCTACCGCGTTCTACACGCAGGCGGCGACACTTCCCTACGGCGTTCTATACGCAGGCGGCGACGCTTCCCTACGGCGTTCTACACGCAGGTGGCGACGCTTCCCTACGGCGTTCTACACGCAGGTGGCGACGCTTCCCTACGGCGTTCTACACGCAGGTGGCGACACTTCCCTACGGCGTTCTACACGCAGGCGGCGACACTTCCCTACGGCGTTCTATACGCAGGCGGCGACACTTCCCTACGGCGTTCTACACGCAGGCGGCGACACTTCCCTACGGCGTTCTACACGCAGGCGGCGACGCTTCCCTACGGCGTTCTATACGCAGGCGGCGACACTTCCCTACCGCGTTCTACACGCAGGCGGCGACACTTCCCTACGGCGTTCTATACGCAGGCGGCGGCACTTCCCTACGGCGTTCTATACGCAGGCGGCGGCACTTCCCTACGGCGTTCTATACGCAGCGGCGACACTTCCCTACGGCGTTCTATACGCAGGCGGCGACACTTCCCTACGGCGTTCTACACGCAGGCGGCGACGCTTCCCTACGGCGTTCTATACGCAGGCGGCGACACTTCCCTACGGCGTTCTATACACAGGCGGCGACACTTCCCTACGGCGTTCTACACGCAGGCGGCGACGCTTCCCTACGGCGTTCTATACGCAGGCGGCGACACTTCCCTACGGCGTTCTATACACAGGCGGCGACACTTCCCTACGGCGTTCTACACGCAGGCGGCGACGCTTCCCTACGGCGTTCTATACACAGGCGGCGACACTTCCCTACGGCGTTCTACACGCAGGCGGCGACACTTCCCTACGGCGTTCTACACGCAGGCGGCGACACTTCCCTACGGCGTTCTATACGCAGGCGGCGACACTTCCCTACGGCGTTCTACACGCAGGCGGCGACGCTTCCCTACGGCGTTCTACACGCAGGCGGCGACACTTCCCTACGGCGTTCTATACGCAGGCGGCGGCGCTTCCCTACCGCGTTCTATACGCAGGCGGCGACGCTTCCCTACCGCGTTCTACACGCAGGCGGCGACACTTCCCTACGGCGTTCTACACGCAGGCGGCGGCGCTTCCCTACGGCGTTCTACACGCAGGTGGCGACGCTTCCCTACGGCGTTCTACACGCAGGTGGCGACGCTTCCCTACGGCGTTCTACACGCAGGCGGCGACGCTTCCCTACGGCGTTCTATACGCAGGTGGCGACACTTCCCTACGGCGTTCTATACGCAGGCGGCGACACTTCCCTACGGCGTTCTACACGCAGGCGGCGACGCTTCCCTACGGCGTTCTACACGCAGGTGGCGACGCTTCCCTACGGCGTTCTACACGCAGGTGGCGACGCTTCCCTACGGCGTTCTAGACGCAGGCGGCGACACTTCCCTACGGCGTTCTATACGCAGGTGGCGACACTTCCCTACGGCGTTCTACACGCAGGCGGCGACGCTTCCCTACGGCGTTCTAGACGCAGGCGGCGACACTTCCCTACGGCGTTCTATACGCAGGTGGCGACGCTTCCCTACGGCGTTCTACACGCAGGCGGCGACACTTCCCTACGGCGTTCTACACGCAGGCGGCGGCACTTCCCTACGGCGTTCTAGACGCAGGCGGCGACACTTCCCTACGGCGTTCTACACGCAGACGGCGACACTTCCCTACGGCGTTCTATACGCAGGCGGCGACACTTCCCTACGGCGTTCTACACGCAGGCGGCGACACTTCCCTACGGCGTTCTACACGCAGGCGGCGGCACTTCCCTACGGCGTTCTACACGCAGGCGGCGACACTTCCCTACGGCGTTCTACACGCAGGCGGCGACACTTCCCTACGGCGTTCTATACGCAGGCGGCGACACTTCCCTACGGCGTTCTACACGCAGGCGGCGGCACTTCCCTACGGCGTTCTAGACGCAGGCGGCGGCACTTCCCTACGGCGTTCTACACGCAGGCGGCGACACTTCCCTACGGCGTTCTAGACGCAGGCGGCGACACTTCCCTACGGCGTTCTACACGCAGGCGGCGACACTTCCCTACGGCGTTCTACACGCAGGCGGCGACACTTCCCTACGGCGTTCTACACGCAGGCGGCGACACTTCCCTACGGCGTTCTACACGCAGGCGGCGACACTTCCCTACGGCGTTCTACACGCAGGCGGCGACACTTCCCTACGGCGTTCTACACGCAGGCGGCGACACTTCCCTACGGCGTTCTACACGCAGGCGGCGACACTTCCCTACGGCGTTCTACACGCAGGCGGCGACGCTTCCCTACGGCGTTCTACACGCAGGCGGCGACACTTCCCTACGGCGTTCTATACGCAGGCGGCGACGCTTCCCTACGGCGTTCTACACGCAGGCGGCGACGCTTCCCTACGGCGTTCTACACGCAGGCGGCGACGCTTCCGTACGGCGTTCTATACGCAGGTGGCGACGCTTCCCTACGGCGTTCTACACGCAGGCGGCGACACTTCCCTACGGCGTTCTATACGCAGGCGGCGACGCTTCCCTACGGCGTTCTACACGCAGGCGGCGACGCTTCCCTACGGCGTTCTACACGCAGGTAGCGACACTTCCCTACGGCGTTCTACACGCAGGCGGCGACACTTCCCTACGGCGTTCTACACGCAGGCGGCGACGCTTCCCTACGGCGTTCTATACGCAGGCGGCGACGCTTCCCTACGGCGTTCTACACGCAGGCGGCGACGCTTCCCTACGGCGTTCTACACGCAGGTGGCGACACTTCCCTACGGCGTTCTACACGCAGGTGGCGACACTTCCCTACGGCGTTCTACACGCAGGCGGCGACGCTTCCCTACGGCGTTCTACACGCAGGCGGCGACGCTTCCCTACGGCGTTCTACACGCAGGCGGCGACACTTCCCTACGGCGTTCTACACGCAGGCGGCGACACTTCCCTACGGCGTTCTATACGCAGGCGGCGACGCTTCCCTACGGCGTTCTATACGCAGGCGGCGACGCTTCCCTACGGCGTTCTACACGCAGGCGGCGACGCTTCCCTACGGCGTTCTACACGCAGGCGGCGGCACTTCCCTACGGCGTTCTATACGCAGGTGGCGACGCTTCCCTACGGCGTTCTACACGCAGGCGGCGACACTTCCCTACGGCGTTCTACACGCAGGCGGCGACGCTTCCCTACGGCGTTCTACACGCAGGCGGCGACGCTTCCCTACGGCGTTCTACACGCAGGTGGCGACGCTTCCCTACGGCGTTCTATACGCAGGCGGCGACATTTCCCTACGGCGTTCCGCACGCAGGCGGCGACGCTTCCCTACGGCGTTCTACACGCAGGCGGCGACACTTCCCTACGGCGTTCTACACGCAGGCGGCGACACTTCCCTACGGCGTTCTACACGCAGGCGGCGACACTTCCCTACGGCGTTCTATACGCAGGCGGCGACGCTTCCCTACGGCGTTCTACACGCAGGCGGCGACGCTTCCCTACGGCGTTCTACACGCAGGTGGCGACGCTTCCCTACGGC
>NW_027455650.1:0-33173 GCF_040206685.1 Ascaphus truei
CATATCCCCCATCACTGTGATTATATCCCCCCTCCTATCCCCATCACTGTGATTATATCCCCCCTCCTATCCCCATCACTGTGATTATATCCCCCTCCTATCCCCATCACTGTGATTATACCCCCCTCATATCCCCATCACTGTGATTATATCCCCCCTCCTATCCCCATCACTGTGATTATATCCCCCTCCTATCCCCATCACTGTGATTATATCCCCCCTCATATCCCCCTCCCCTCATATCTCCCTCCCTCATATCCCCTCCCCTCATATCCCCCTCCCTCATATCCCCCTCCCTCATATCCCCCTCCCCTCATATCCCCCTCCCCTCATATCCCCCTCCCCTCATATCCCCCTCCCCTCATATCCCCCTCCCCTCATATCCCCCTCCCCTCATATCCCCCTCCCCTCATATCCCCCTCCCCTCATATCCCCCTCCCCTCATATCCCCCTCCCCTCATATCCCCCTCCCCTCATATCCCCGTCACTGTGATGATCTCCCCCTCCCCAGGCTGGTTCAGCGATGCCTCTGGTTGTGATGTGCGGGTTCCCCTGCAGTGGGAAGAGTCGCCGGGCTGCGGAGCTGCAGGATCACCTGATCCGGAGCGGCAGGAAGGTCTCTATAGTGGGGGACGAGGCCCTGGGAGCGGACAGGAACTCGGTGTATGCAGGTACGCGGCTCCCGGCTGCACTCGCTTAGCACATTGCTGGGTGTGTGTGTTGCGTCCACAGGAGGAGCTCCGTGCGGTGGGCGTTGGAGAGGTGAGGATCAGACAGCGCTGTTGCCTGGGGGGGGGGGGTGGTGGGGGGGGTTAATGTTGGGATCACACAGCGCTGTTGCCTGGGGGGGGTGGTGGGGGGGTTAATGTTGGGATCACACAGCGCTGTTGCCTCGGGGGTGGGGGGGTGGGGGGGGTTAATGTGGGATCACACAGCGCTGTTGCCTCGGGGGGGTGGGGTGGGGGGGTTAATGTTGGGATCACACAGCGCTGTTGCCTGGGGGGGGGGGTGGGGGGGGGTTAATGTTGGGATCACACAGCGCTGTTGCCTCGGGGGGGGTCGTGGGGGGGTTAATGTTGGGATCACACAGCGCTGTTGCCTCGGGGGGGGGGTGGGGGGGTTAATGTTGGGATCACACAGCGCTGTTGCCTGGGGGGGGGTGGTGGGGGGGCTTAATGTTGGGATCACACAGCGCTGTTGCCTCGGGGGGGGTGGGGGGGGTTAATGTTGGGATCATACAGCGCTGTTGCCTCGGGGGGGGTGGGGGGGTTAATGTTGGGATCACAGAGCGCTGTTGCCTCGGGGGGGGGGGGTGGTGGGGGGGTTAATGTTGGAATGACACAGCGCTGTTGCCTGGGGGGGGGTGGGGGGTTAATGTTGGGATCACACAGCGCTGTTGCCTGGGGGGGGGGTGGGGGGGCTTAATGTTGGGATCACACAGCGCTGTTGCCTGGGGGGGTGGTGGGGGGGCTTAATGTTGGGATCACACAGCGCTGTTGCCTCGGGGGGGGGTGGGGGGGTTAATGTTGGGATCACACAGCGCTGTTGCCTCGGGGGGGGGTGGGGGGGTTAATGTTGGGATCACACAGCGCTGTTGCCTCGGGGGGTGGTAGGGGGGGTTAATGTTGGGATCACACAGCGCTGTTGCCTCGGGGGGGGGGTGGGGGGTTAATGTTGGGATCACACAGCGCTGTTGCCTGGGAGGGTGGGGGGGCTTAATGTTGGGATCACACAGCGCTGTTGCCTGGGGGGGGTGGTGGGGGGGCTTAATGTTGGGATCACACAGCGCTGTTGCCTCGGGGGGGGGTGGGGGGGTTAATGTTGGGATCACACAGCGCTGTTGCCTCGGGGGGGGGGTTAATGTTGGAATGACACAGCGCTGTTGCCTGGGGGGGTGGTTGGGGGGCTTAATGTTGGGATCACACAGCGCTGTTGCCTGGGGGGGGGGTGGTGGGGGGGTTAATGGTGGGATCACACAGCGCTGTTGCCTGGGGGGGGTGGTGGGGGGAGTTAATGTTGGGATCACACAGCGCTGTTGCCTGGGGGGGGGGTGGGGGGGGGGGTTAATGGTGGGATCACACAGCGCTGTTTGTTGCCTGGGGGGGGGGGGTGGTGGGGGGGGGGGTGGTGGGGGGGGGGGTTAATGTTGGGATCACACAGCGCTGTTGCCTGGGGGGGGGGTGGGGGGGGGGGTTAATGGTGGGATCACACAGCGCTGTTTGTTGCCTGGGGGGGGGGGGTGGTGGGGGGGGGGTGGTGGGGGGGGGGGGTTAATGTTGGGATCACACAGCGCTGTTGCCCGGGGGGGGGGGGGGGGGTGACTGGTGGGGGCGGTTAATGTTGGGATCACACAGCGCTGTTGCCTGGGGGGGGTGTTGGGGGGGGTTAATGTTGTGATCACACAGCGCTGTTGCCTGGGGGGGGGGGTGGTGGTGGTGGTGGGGGGGGGGGTTAATGTTGGGATCACACAGCGCTGTTGCCTGTTGGGGGGGAGGGGGGTTAATGTTGGGATCACAGAGCGCTGTTGCCTGGGGGGGGGAGGGGGGTTAATGTTGGGATCACAGAGCGCTGTTGCCTGGAGGGGGGGGGTTAATGTTGGGATGACACAGTGCTGTTGCCTCGGGGGGGGGGGGTTAATGTTGGGATCACACAGCGCTGTTGCCTGGAGGGGGGGGGTGGTGGGGGGGTTAATGTTGGAATGACACAGCGCTGTTGCCTGGGGGGTGGTGGGGGGGCTTAATGTTGGGATCACACAGCGCTGTTGCCTCGGGGGGGGTGGGGGGGTTAATGTTGGGATCACACAGCGCTGTTGCCTCGGGGGGGGGGTGGGGGGGTTAATGTTGGGATCACACAGCGCTGTTGCCTCGGGGGGGGGTGGGGGGGTTAATGTTGGATCACACAGCGCTGTTGCCTGGGGGGGGGTGGGGGGGCTTAATGTTGGGATCACACAGCGCTGTTGCCTGGGGGGGGTGGTGGGGGGGCTTAATGTTGGGATCACACAGCGCTGTTGCCTCGGGGGGGGGTGGGGGGGTTAATGTTGGGATCACACAGCGCTGTTGCCTCGGGGGGGGGGGGGGGGGTTAATGTTGAATGAGACAGCGCTGTTGCCTGGGGGGGGGGTGGGGGGCTTAATGTTGGGATCACACAGCACTGTTGCCTGGGGGGGGGTGGTGGGGGGGGGTTAATGGTGGGATCACACAGCGCTGTTGCCTGGGGGGGGTGGTGGGTGGGGGTTAATGGTGGGATCACACAGCGCTGTTGCCTGGGGGGGGTGGTGGGGGGGGGGTTAATGGTGGGATCACACAGCGCTGTTTGTTGCCTGGGGGGGGGGGGGTGGTGGGGGGGGTGGGGTTAATGTTGGGATCACACAGCGCTGTTGCCCGGGGGGGGGGGTGACTGGTGGGGGCGGTTAATGTTGGGATCACACAGCGCTGTTGCCTGGGGGGGGGGTGTTTGGGGGGGGGTTAATGTTGTGATCACACAGCGCTGTTGCCTGGGGGGGGGGGGGGTGGTGGTGGTGGTGGGGGGGGTTAATGTTGGGATCACACAGCGCTGTTGCCCTGGGGGGGGGAGGGGGGTTAATGTTGGGATCACAGAGCGCTGTTGCCTGGAGGGGGGGGTTAATGTTGGGATGACACAGTGCTGTTGCCTCGGGGGGGGGGGTTAATGTTGGGATCACACAGCGCTGTTGCCTGGAGGGGGGGGGGTGGTGAGGGGGGTTAATGTTGGGATGACAGCGCTGTTGCCCCCCCCCTCCACACATGCCCCCCCTCCCCACATGCCCCCCCCTCCCCACATGCCCCCCCCTCCCCACATGCCCCCCCCTCCGCACATTGCCCCCCCCTCCCCAGCGCTCCAAGTCACCCCCCTCCCCGGCGGGGGGAACAGGCACTGGCCAGGCAGTGCTGGCTCGCGGCACCGAGTGGCCAAGATGGCGGCGGGTTGGGGGGGGTTAATACCCCCCTCCCCACATGCCCCCCCCTCCCCGGCGCTCCAAGTCACTCCCCTCCCCGCGGGGGAACAGGCAGTGGCCAGGCAGGCTGCCTCGCGGCGCCGAGTGGGCAAGATGGCGGCGGTCTCGGGTGGTTAATACCCCCCTCCCCACATGCCCCCCCCTCCGCACATGCCCCCCCCCCCCTCCGCACATGCCCCCCCTCCCCGGCGCTCCAAGTCACCCCCCCTCCCCGGAGGGGAACAGGCAGTGGCCAGGCAGGGAGTGTGGGTTTTTTTTGGGGGAGTGTGGGGGGGGGGGGTTGGGGGGGATCAGACAGCGCTGCTGCCTCGGGGGGGGGGGGGGTGCGGTGGTCCGTTGGAGAGGTGAGGATGAGACAGTGCGGTGAGGTGAAGGGGAGGTGTGTTGGCAGTGTAGGCCGTAAGAGGCGGTGTGAGCGTGCGGTGTGTGTGGTGTTGTGTGAGGGTGTGGAATGTTGCAGTGCTGAAAGCAATAAGACTGGTACCTGATTGTGCAGTTCTGTCGTGGTAGCAGCAGGTCAGGGTTTTCTGGGTTGAGAGCAGTGAGGGTTAGGTGCAAATCTCTCAGAGCAGTGAGGGTTAGGTGCAAATCTCTCAGAGCAGTGAGGGTTAGGTGCAAATCTCTCAGAGCAGTGAGGGTTAGGTGCAAATCTCTCAGAGCAGTGAGGGTTAGGTGCAAATCTCTCAGAGCAGTGAGGGTTAGGTGCTGGCAAGCGTTCCCAAAGCTCAGTGAGTGAGTGGTGGGAGAGTGTGTCAGTGGTGTAGGTCAGTGAGGTGTGGGACAGTGTGGCAGTGGTGTTGGCCGCAGACCAATGAGAGTTGTGCGGGGGCGGACCGCAGACTAATGAGAGGTGTGCGGGGGCGGGCATGGCCTGAGGCGGAGTGACAGGCCAAAGGTGCAATCAGATTGTCCGTAGGGACACAGGAAGATGCAGACAGGCATACAGTGCTTTCACTAATATATAATAAGATATGATGAAAAACGAAAGGGGTCCCTTTTTTCCTGAACACGATGTGTACAGTATATATATGTTTGATATCATCTTCAGCCCATGGCGTCCCACTGCTGGATGAGGCCTCCCCAATGATCTCCCAGGTACGGCGGTTACAGCCTCTCTTCTCCACGTCGCTCCAACACATGTTCTCATCTCATCCTCCTGTCTTCTTTTTGGGCGTCGTCTTGGTCTTTTAATCTCTCTTGGAAGCCAGTCGAGTCCCATCTTTGCCCAGTGATGGTCATTTCTTCTTGCGTAATGTCCGACCCACCGCCATTTTAAATTGTTAGCTAAAGATGGAGCTCAACTGGATTCCAAGAGAGATTAAAAGACCAAGACGACGACCAAAAGGAAGACAGAAG
The DNA here is from genome assembly GCF_040206685.1 of Ascaphus truei. Classification (NCBI taxonomy): domain Eukaryota; kingdom Metazoa; phylum Chordata; class Amphibia; order Anura; family Ascaphidae; genus Ascaphus; species Ascaphus truei. Next base: position 5,330 of record NW_027455650.1, read on the forward strand.
GATGAGATGAGAACATGTGTTGGAGCGACGTGGAGAAGAGAGGCTGTAATCGCAGTACCTGGGGGATCACTGGAGAGGCCTCATCCAGCGGTGGGGGAGGCCTCATCCAGCGGTGTGGGAGGCCTCATCCAGCGGTGTGGGAGGCCTCATCCAGCGGTGGGGGAGGCCTCATCCAGCGGTGGGGGAGGCCTCATCCAGCGGTGTGGGAGGCCTCATCCAGCGGTGGGGGAGGCCTCATCTAGAAGTGGGGAGGCCTCATCTAGAAGTGGGGAGGCCTCATCTAGAAGTGGGGAGGCCGTCACCCAGCGGTGGGGGAGGCCTCATCTAGAAGTGGGGAGGCCCTCACCCAGCGGTGGGGGAGGCCAGGGCTGAAGATAATGGTGTATCACATACAGCACACCTGTGAGCATGTGACTTGTGTATGCGACAAGGGTTAATACCTCCAGCTCACGGGGTGGGGGGAGAGAGGATTTACCCAGAGTACCACTGCTTTTTATTTATCCCCCCAGAGTACCACTACTTTTTGTTTCCACTAGTACTTTTTTTTGAGGGGGGGGGATTATTAAAACATAAATATTTTGAAATCTCTCTTAACACTTGGTCCCAAATACCTGTTACCCCTGGGGCAGTGTTTCATTGCCCCCGGCACAGTACCGCTACTTTCTGCCGCCTCTCGGACTGAGCCTCTCTTGGAACATATAAGAGAGTCGATGGGTTGGGAGAGAAGACGGAGTTGTCATTTCTGTTGCCAAGAGACCTCGGGGAAGTGTGAAATCTCATTAGACTGTGTGAGTTTGCAGTGACGGCCGCAGAGCCCGAGCGTGACAAACAAGCGTGTCGCGGTGTGTGAACACAATTTACAGCGGCAGGAGTTTGATGTTCGCTCCCGCCTGCTCTGAATTCCCCCCTTGGCAGCAAAAGGTTAAAAGTGCCGTCTATTTGAGGATGGCGTATCTTTGTATGTACTTTAAGAGATCTCTTGTCGCCTTTTCGCCGTTTTTACTCTTCAAATCGGATGCTCCGCGCAGGAGATGTTGAGCGCCTGGGAGAATAAAATGGAGTTCTCTCCAGAGCCCAGTGCAGTGTGAAGGTTGCCACGGTAACCTCAGAAACCAGAGATGATGGCAAAATATTGCTTTTGAACACTAGAAAACCGTTTGTTTTAACTAAACCTGAGCAGGACACACTACTAACATAATGAGGTAAACTCACGCAGGCCTCTGAGTGTTTTATTTTCAATCTTTGCGGGGGGGGGGGGGGGTTATTATTATTTTGTTTAACGTTACCTGAACATGGAGGTCCCCCCGAGATAAATCGCGCCCCCCCCCGAGATAAATCGCGGCCCCCCCCAGAGATAAATCGCGGCCCCCTGAGATAAATCGCGCACCCCCTGAGGTAAATCGCGGCCCCCTGAGATAAAGCGGTATTATCCACCAGGCAAAAATACTTCTCCGCTGACCCAGTATGGCTGCCGCGGTCAGCCCAGCTCCAGCGGCCAATGCAAAACTGCGACAAGGTCGGGAGAGAAGATTGTGACTTTCTGTAGGTGACCTCACGGCCGACATTTAACCCATGAAACGCCCCTGTCAGGTCACTTTGCTCCTACGTGGGACTGACCCTTTAACCCCTTTAACCCATTAAACACGTCCCTGTCATTAGGTCACTTTGCCCCTACGTGGGACTGACCCTTTAACCCCTTTAACCCATTAAACACGTCCCTGTCATTAGGTCACTTTGCCCCTACGTGGGACTGACCCTTTAACCCCTTTAACCCATTAAACACGTCCATGTCATTAGGTCACTTTGCCCCTACGTGGGACTGACCCTTTAACCCATTAAACACGCCCCTGTCATTAGGTCACTTTGCTCCTACGTGGGACTGACCCTTTAACCCATTAAACACGTCCCTGTCATTAGGTCACTTTGCCCCTACGTGGGACTGACCCTTTAACCCATTAAACATGTCCCTGTCATTAGGTCACTTTGCCCCTACGTGGGACTGACCCTTTAACCCCTTTAACCCATTAAACACGTCCCTGTCAGGTCACTTTGCCCCTACGTGGGACTGTCCCTTTAACCCATTAAACACGTCCCTGTCATTAGGTCACTTTGCCCCTACATGGGACTGTCCCTTTAACCCATTAAACACGTCCCTGTCATTAGGTCACTTTGCCCCTATGTGGGACTGACCCTTTAACCCATTAAACACGTCCCTGTAATTAGGTCACTTTGCTCCTACGTGGGACTGACCCTTTAACCCATTAAACACGGCCCTGTCATTAGGTCACTTTGCTCCTACGTGGGACTGACCCTTTAACCCATTAAACACGTCCCTGTAATTAGGTCACTTTGCCCCTACGTGGGACTGTCCCTTTAACCCATTAAGCACGTCCCTGTCATTAGGTCAATTTGCCCCTACATGGGACTGTCCCTTTAACCCATTAAACACGTCCCTGTCATTAGGTCACTTTGCCCCTATGTGGGACTGTCCCTTTAACCCATTAAACACGTCCCTGTCATTAGGTCACTTTGCCCCTATGTGGGACTGACCCTTTAACCCATTAAACATGTCTCTGTCATTAGGTCACTTTGCCCCTACGTAGGACTGACCCTTTAACCCATTAAACACGTCCCTGTCATTAGGTCACTTTGCCCCTACGTGGGACTGACCCTTTAACCCATTAAACATGTCCCTGTCATTAGGTCACTTTGCCCCTACGTGGGACTGACCATGTAACCCATTAAACACGTCTCTGTCATTAGGTCACTTTGCCCCTATGTGGGACTGACCCTTTAACCCATTAAACACGTCCCTGTCATTAGGTCACTTTGCTCCTGCGTGGGACTGACCCTTTAACCCATTAAACACACCCCTGTCATTAGGTCACTTTGCCCCTACGTGGGACTGTCCCTTTAACCCATTAAACACGTCCCTGTCATTAGGTCACTTTCCTCCTACGTGGGACTGTCCCTTTAACCCATTAAACACATCCCTGTCATTAGGTCACTTTGCCCCTACGTGGGATTGACCATTTAACCCATTAACCACGTCTCTGTCATTAGGTCACTTTGCCTCTACGTGGGACTGACCATTTAACCCATTAACCACGTCTCTGTCATTAGGTCACTTTGCTCCCACGTGGTATCTTGACAAAGGCCCAACAGGGACCGAAACGTTGATCTGATAACTTAATAAATTCTTCTGCCGGCTACTAATATTTATCCTAATGGATTAAAGGGTCAGTCCCACATAGGAGCAAAGGTAGATTGTACCCTATGGAAAGTGTAGGGCATATTCTGATATATTGTGTTGTAGTGAAAGCATTACAGTACTGTAGTATCCTATACTGTAGAAAATGTGGGCATGTTGTGATATAATATTGTGATAAATAGGGCTGACCTGGTCTATATTGGGATAACTTTGTTAATTGTTGAATTGATCATTGGAAATAATTAATTTATTTCGATTTATATATTACAGATTCCAGGCAGGAGAGAGAGATTCGTGGCTCTCTGAGAGCCGAAGTTGAAAGGTTAAAGTATATCAAATCATTAAATACAAGTATATATTGTATTACTAAGTTAGTTTAAAAAACAAACCATACCAAATAACCACAAATGTTTACTCATTCTGAAGTGTCGACCGTGCGCTCTGCGTGTTATCGGATCGCGCTGCGTGTTATCGGATCGCGCTGCGTGTTATCGGATCGCTCTGCGTGTTATCGGATCGCTCTGCGTGTTGTCGGATCGCTCTGCGTGTTATCGTTTCGCTCTGCGTGTTATCAGATCGCTCTGCGTGTTATCAGATCGCGCTGTGTGTTATCAGATCGCTCTGCGTGTTATCAGATCGCTCTGCGTGTTATCAGATCGCTCTGCGTGTTGTCACATCGCTCTGCGTGTTGTCACATCGCTCTGCGTGTTGTCAGATCGCTCTGCGTGTTGTCAGATCGCTCTGCGTGTTATCGGATCGCTCTGCGTGTTATCAGATCGCTCTGCGTGTTATCAGATCGCTCTGCGTGTTATCAGATCGCGCTGCATGTTATCAGATCGCGCTGCGTGTTATCGGATCGCTCTGCATGTTATCAGATCGCTCTGCGTGTTATCGGATCGCTCTGCGTGTTATCAGATCGCGCTGCGTGTTATCAGATCGCGCTGCATGTTATCAGATCGCGCTGCGTGTTATCGGATCGCTCTGCATGTTATCAGATCGCTCTGCGTGTTATCAGATCGCGCTGCGTGCTATCAGATCGCGCTGCATGTTATCAGATCGCGCTGCGTGTTATCGGATCGCTCTGCATGTTATCAGATCGCTCTGCGTGTTATCAGATCGCTCTGCATGTTATCAGATCGCTCTGCGTGTTATCAGATCGCGCTGCATGTTATCAGATCGCGCTGCGTGTTATCAGATCGCGCTGCATGTTATCAGATCGCGCTGCGTGTTATCGGATCGCTCTGCATGTTATCAGATCGCTCTGCGTGTTATCGGATCGCTCTGCGTGTTATCAGATCGCTCTGCATGTTATCAGATCGCGCTGCGTGTTATCAGATCGCTCTGCGTGTTATGGGATCGCGCTGCATGTTATCAGATCGCGCTGCATGTTATCAGATCGCTCTGCGTGTTATCAGATCGCTCTGCGTGTTATCAGATCGCGCTGCGTGTTATCAGAACGCTCTGCGTGTTATCGGATCGCTCTGCGTGTTATCGGATCGCGCTGCGTGTTAGGTCGCGCTGCGTGTTATCAGATCGCGCTGCGTGTTATCGGATCGCTCTGCGTGTTATCGCATCGCTCTGCGTGTTATCGGATCGCGCTGCGTGTTATCAGATCGCGTTGCGTGTTATCGGATCGCGCTGCGTGTTATGGGATCGCTCTGCGTGTTATCGGATCGCGCTGCGTTTTATCGGATCGCGCTGCGTGTTATCGGATCGCGCTGCGTGTTATCGGATCGCTCTGCGTGTTATCGGATCGCTCTGCGTGTTATCGGATCGCTCTGCGTGTTATCGGATCGCTCTGCGTGTTATCGGATCGCGCTGCGTGTTATCAGATCGCTCTGCGTGTTATCAGATCGCGCTGCGTGTTATCGGATCGCTCTGCGTGTTATCGGATCGCGCTGCGTGTTATCGGATCGCGCTGCGTGTTATGGGATCGCTCTGCGTGTTATCGGATCGCGCTGCGTTTTATCGGATCGCGCTGCGTGTTATCAGATCGCTCTGCGTGTTATCAGATCGCGCTGAGTGTTATCAGATCGCTCTGCGTGTTATCGGATCGCGCTGCGTGTTATCAGATCGCGCTGCGTGTTATCAGATCGCTCTGCGTGTTATCAGATCGCGCTGCGTGTTATCGGATCGCTATACGTGTTATCGGATCGCGCTGCGTGTTATCGGATCGCGCTGCGTGTTATGGGATCGCTCTGCGTGTTATCGGATCGCGCTGCGTTTTATCGGATCGCGCTGCGTGTTATCAGATCGCTCTGCGTGTTATCAGATCGCGCTGCGTGTTATCAGATCGCTCTGCGTGTTATCGGATCGCGCTGCGTGTTATCAGATCGCGCTGCGTGTTATCAGATCGCGCTGCGTGTTATCAGATCGCTCTGCGTGTTATCGGATCGCGCTGCGTGTTATCGGATCGCTATACGTGTTATCGGATCGCTCTGCGTGTTATCAGATCGCTCTGCGTGTTATCAGATCGCTCTGCGTGTTATCGGATCGCTATACGTGTTATCGGATCGCTCTGCGTGTTATCAGATCGCTCTGCGTGTTATCAGATCGCGCTGCGTGTTATCAGATCGCTCTGCGTGTTATCAGATCGTTCTGCGTGTTATCAGATCGCTCTGCGTGTTATCAGATCGCTCTGCGTGTTATCAGATCGCTCTGCGTGTTATCGGATCGCTCTGCGTGTTATCGGATCGCTCTGCGTGTTATCGGATCGCGCTGCGTGTTATCGGATCGCTATACGTGTTATGGGATCGCGCTGCGTGTTATCAGATCGCTCTGCGTGTTATCGGATCGCGCTGCGTGTTATCGGATCGCGCTGCGTGTTATCGGATCGCTCTGCATGTTATCAGATCGCGCTGCGTGTTATCGGATCGCTATACGTGTTATCAGATCGCTCTGCGTGTTATCAGATCGCGCTGCGTGTTATCAGATCGCGCTGCGTGTTATCGGATCGCTATACGTGTTATCGGATCGCTCTGCGTGTTATCAGATCGCTCTGCGTGTTATCAGATCGCTCTGCGTGTTATCAGATCGCTCTGCGTGTTATCAGATCGCTCTGCGTGTTATCAGATCGCTCTGCGTGTTATCAGATCGCTCTGCGTGTTATCGGATCGCGCTGCGTGTTATCGGATCGCGCTGCGTGTTATCGGATTGCTCTGCGTTTTATCGGATCGCTCTGCGTGTTATCGGATCGCTCTGCGTGTTATCAGATCGCGCTGCGTGTTATCGGATCGCTCTGCGTGTTATGGGATCGCGCTGCGTGTTATCAGATCGCACTGCGTGTTATCGGATCGCTCTGCGTGTTATCGGATCGCGCTGCGTGTTATCGGATCGCTCTGCGTGTTATCGGATCGCTCTGCGTGTTATCAGATCACACTGCGTGTCATCAGATCGCGCTGCGTGTTATCAGATCGCTCTGCGTGTTATCGGATCGCGCTGCGTGTTATCGGATCGCGCTGCGTGTTATCAGGTCGCGCTGCGTGTTATCAGATCGCTCTGCGTGTTATCGGATCGCGCTGCGTGTTATCGGATCGCTCTGCGTGTTATCAGATCGCTCTGCGTGTTATCAGGTCGCGCTGCGTGTTATCAGATCGCGCTGCGTGTTATCGGATCGCGCTGCGTGTTATGGGATCGCTCTGCGTGTTATCGGATCGCGCTGCGTTTTATCGGATCGCGCTGCGTGTTATCAGATCGCGCTGCGTGTTATCGGATCGCTCTGCGTGTTATCGGATCGCTCTGCGTGTTATCGGATCGCTATCAGATCGCTCTGCGTGTTATCAGATCGCGCTGCGTGTTATCGGATCGCTATACGTGTTATCAGATCGCTCTGCGTGTTATCGGATCGCGCTGCGTGTTATCAGATCGCTCTGCGTGTTATCAGATCGCGCTGCGTGTTATCGGATCGCTATACGTGTTACGGGATCGCTCTGCATGTTATCAGATCGCTCTGCGTGTTGTCAGATCGCGCTGCGTGTTATCAGATCGCGCTGCGTGTTATCAGATCGCGCTGCGTGTTATCAGATCGCGCTGCGTGTTATCAGATCGCACTGCGTGTTATCAGATCGCTCTGCGTGTTATCAGATCGCGCTGCTTGTTATCGGATCGCTCTGCGTGTTATCAGATCGCGCTGCGTGTTATGAGATCGCTCTGCGTGTTATCAGATCGCTCTGCGTGTTATCAGATCGCTCTGCGTGTTATCAGATCGCTCTGCGTGTTATCAGATCGCTCTGCGTGTTATCAGATCGCGCTGCGTGTTATCAGATCGCTCTGCGTGTTATCAGATCGCGCTGCGTGTTATCGGATTGCTCTGTGTGTTATCGGATCGCTCTGCGTGTTATCGGATCGCGCTGCGTGTCATCAGATCGCTCTGCGTGTTATCAGATCGCGCTGCGTGTTATCAGATCGCTCTGCGTGTTATCGGATCGCTCTGCGTGTTATCGGATCGCTCTGCGTGTTTTCGGTACGCTCTGCGTGTTTTCGGATCGCGCTTCGTGTTATCGGATCGCTCTGCGTGTTATCGGATCGCGCGGCGTGTTATCAGATCGCTCTGCATGTTATCAGATCGCGCTGCGTGTTATCAGATCGCGCTGCGTGTTATCAGATCGCGCTGCGTGTTATCGGATCGCTATACGTGTTATGGGATCGCGCTGCGTGTTATCAGATCGCGCTGCGTGTTATCAGATCGCTCTGCGTGTTATCAGATCGTGCTGCGTGTTATCGGATCGCTCTGCGTGTTATCAGATCGCGCTGCGTGTTATCAGATTGTTCTGCGTGTTATCAGATCGCTCTGTGTGTTATCGGATCGCTATACGTGTTATGGGATCGCGCTGCGTGTTATCAGATCGCGCTGCATGTTATCAGATCGCACTGCGTGTTATCGGATCGCGCTGCGTGTTATCGGATCGCTCTGCGTTTTATCGGATCGCTCTGCGTGTTATCAGATCGCGCTGCGTGTTATCGGATCGCTATACGTGTTATGGGATCGCGCTGCGTGTTATCAGATCGCGCTGCGTGTTCTCAGATCGCTCTGCGTGTTATCAGATCGCACGGCGTGTTATCATATCGCGCTGCGTGTTATCGGATCGCGCTGCGTGTTATCGGATCGCTCTGCGTGTTATCGGATCGCGCTGCGTGTTATCGGATCGCGCTGCGTGTTATGAGATCGCTCTGCGTGTTATCAGATCGCTCTGCGTGTTGTCGGATCGCGCTGCGTGTTATCAGATCGCGCTGCGTGTTATCAGATCGCTCTGCGTGTTATCAGATCGCTCTGCGTGTTATCGGATTGCTCTGCGTTTTATCGGATCGCTCTGCGTGTTGTGCGCGTGTTGTGCGCGGGTAAACCTGGGGGCGGGCAGAGCTGTGCACGGGCGGCCAGAAGCTCCGTGCTGAGGCTGCTTCTCTGTCTGTGTCTTGCAGAGGGGGCGGGGCCTTGCAGAGGGGGCGGGGCTTCCCTCTTTACACAGACAGCCCCTCCTTCTTTTCCTGTGTTTCCCGCACCAGTTTTCAGCAGCATGGGGGATCGGAGCATGTCCCCCTCTCCAGGTGAAAGTGTGTGACTTATGATTGTGTGTGTGTGTTGTCTGTGATTGAGTATGTGTGTTGTATCTGTGTTGGTTGTGATTGTGTGTGTGTTGTGATTGTGTTGGTTGTGATTGGGTGAATATGTTGTGATTGAGTGTGTGTGTTGTGATTGAATGCAGTGGTGCGCAAACTGGAGGGGCAAGGGGGCGCAAGATTATTTTGGGGGGCGCAGGCTGCATGCGGCGAAACCTGGGTGCGCGGGACGGCAAACGCTGTGCGCGGGAGGGCCAAAAAGCTGTGCGTGGGGGCCAAGATGATGTGCGGGGCGGGCAGCCGAAGATGTGCGCGGGCAGCCACGTGATGGTGTGTGCGCACACGCAGGGGCTTCGGAGGTACGGGGAGGAGCAGGCCCGAGCGCTGTGGTCTCGAGCTGAAGGCCCCTCCTTCGGGGTCTGCCCTGCAATAGCGCTGTGGTCCTGCTCTCCTCCGCTGGCAGCCTGCTTCGCTGCGATCCTCTGCCAGTGAAAGGGTCGCTGCCACTGTGTCACTCATACTATGAATGTACTGAAATAATGGGGGGAAAAACTGTGAAAACACAACATTGAAAACGGAAATAAATAAATAATACTGTAGGAAGGAGTTTGGATGACACTGGGGATAGCAAGCCAACGAGCAGGGGGGGGGGGAAGAGAGGGAATGGAGGAAGCAAAGAGGTGGATAAATGCCCCCCCCAAAAGTATTGCCTTTGTACACGTACGCTCTCCCAAGCTTGGCGCTTGGGGAGACAAACAAAATTGACTTTATAGCGCGCTCAGCAGCAAATGCACACAGCACACAAAAATAGCCCCGATCCCCGTTTGCAAAATGATGCAGGACACGCTGCGCTCATGCTTGGAGAGTTGGTGATGTCACCGCTCTCAGCGGCAGCGTGGACGCAGCCTAATTTTGCAAGCGCGAGCTGTTGAAATAAGTACTTAGACATATTTGTATTTTCATTGTATACCGTTTAATAAAGGTTTTTTTTTCCATGTGATTTTGATTACATCAGGCAGGGGGGGGGGGCCGAGAAACTTCATGGATGAAAGGGGGGCTCGGCATGAAAAGTTTGCTCACCCCTGTCTAAGAGATAATGGGGAAGGGCAGGGCTTTTGTCACTTTCTTACTCACGTCACTCGTTTTCCTGTTGCAGGAAGCTGAACAAAGACGACGTCGTCATTCTGGATTCACTCAACTATATTAAAGGTATTTTCAGTTCCTCTCTAAGGGGGTGTCATTCACTTGGGCCCCTCCCGGGGTAATGCCCCCGTTGTAACCAATGTAAATTTACGTATCGGGTGCATTAAACCTCAAAAGGAGGGGGGGGGGAGATATCCCTGAGGCCCGGGATACAAAAACATGGCAGACGAATGACGCTTTCATTCCAGTCTGATGATGTCACTAACCTTTTAACCAATGAAACTCGTCCCTGTCGCTTTGGTCGTGTGGGGGACGGACCCATTAACCCCTGTACTGCCAGAGAGACCAGCAGTTGGTGGTGGGCAGAAGGGGGGTGCAGGGGTAGGAAGAGGTGACAGGGAGGGGGGGACGGGACATAAGAGATTATGCAGGGAGGGATGCCGAGAGAGAGAGGGGGAGAGACGCGTATACGGGTATTGTATGTCTTTATTTGTGTAGCGCCATTAATGTACATAGCGCTTCACAGCAGTAATACACGTGGTAGTCAAATAAATAACAAATAATATAAATAACAGATCATGGGAATAAGTGCTTCAGACAAACGTAACATTTAGGAAGAGGAGTCCCTGCTCCGAGGAGCTTACAATCTAATTAGAGGGGTGGGGAGGGAGGGGTGTGTGGGTGGGAAGAGGGGCAGAAGGGTTGGAAGAGGAACAGAGGGGTGGGGAGGGGGGGTAGAGGGGTGTAGGTGTGAGGAGGGTGAGAAGAGAGGCAGAGGGGTGGGGAGGGGGGGGAGGTGTGAGGAGGGGGGGGCAGAGGGACAGAGGGGTGGGTGGGAAGAGGTGCAGAGGGGTGTAGGGGCGGGGAGGGGTGGGCAGAGGGGTGTAGGTGGGGAGGGGTGGGAAGAGGGGTGTAGAGGTGGGGAGGGGGGACAGAGGGGTGTAGGGGGGAGGGGGGGCAGAGGGAGAGGGGTGTAGGGTCTGGGGGGTATGGATGGGCAGAAGGATGTAGGGGTGGGAGGAGGGTCAGTGGGGTGGGAGGAGGGACAGAGAGGTGGGGAGGGAGGGGTGTATGGGTGGGAAGAGGGGCAGAGGGGATGTAGGAGTGGGGGTGCGGGGAGGGATGTAGGAGTGTGGGTGCGGGGAGGGATGTGGGGGTGCGGGGGAGGGATGTAGGGGTGGGGAGGAGGTGCGAGGAGGGATGTAGGGGTGGGGAGGAGGTGCGGGGAAGGATGTAGGGGTTGGGAGGAGGTGCATGAGGGATGTAGGGGTGGGGAGGAGGTGCGGGGAAGGATGTAGGGGTTGGGAGGAGGTGCGTGAGGGATGTAGGGGTGGGGAGGAGATGCGGGGAAGGATGTAGGGGTGGGGAGGGATGTAGGGGTGGGGTGTAGGGGTGGGGAGGAGGTGCGGGGAAGGATGTAGGGGTGGGGAGGAGGTGCGTGAGGGATGTAGGGGTGGGGTGTAGGGGTGGGGAGCAGGTGCGGGGAGGGATGTAGGGGTGGGGAGGAGGTGCGGGGAGGGATGTAGGAGAGTGAGTGCGGGGAAGGATGTAGGGGTGGGGAGGAGGTGCGGGGAGGGATGTAGGGGTTGGGAGGAGGTGCGAGGAGGTGAGTGAGGGATGTAGGGGTGGGGAAGGATGTAGGGGTTGGGAGGAGGTGCGGGGAGGGATGTAGGAGAGTGGGTGCGGGGAAGGATGTAGGGGTGGGGTGTAGGGGTGGGGAGGAGGTGCGGGGAAGGATGTAGGGGTGGGGAGGAGGTGCGGGGAAGGATGTAGGGGTGGGGAGGAGGTGCGTGAGGGATGTAGGGGTGGGGTGTAGGGGTGGGGAGCAGGTGCGGGGAGGGATGTAGGGGTGGGGAGGAGGTGCGGGGAGGGATGTAGGAGAGTGAGTGCGGGGAGGGATGTAGGGGTGGGGAGGAGGTGCGGGGAGGGATGTAGGAGAGTGAGTGCGGGGAGGGATGTAGGGGTGGGGAGGAGGTGCGGGGAAGGATGTAGGGGTTGGGAGGAGGTGCGAGGGATGTAGGGGTGGGGAAGGATGTAGGGGTGGGGAGGAGGTGCGTGAGGGATGTAGGGGTGGGGTGTAGGGGTGGGGAGCAGGTGCGGGGAGGGATGTAGGGGTGGGGAGGAGGTGCGGGGAGGGATGTAGGAGAGTGAGTGCGGGGAGGGATGTAGGGGTGGGGAGGAGGTGCGGGGAGGGATGTAGGGGTTGGGAGGAGGTGCGAGGGATGTAGGGGTGGGGAAGGATGTAGGGGTTGGGAGGAGGTGCGGGGAGGGATGTAGGAGAGTGGGTGCGGGGAAGGATGTAGGGGTGGGGAGGAGGTGCGAGGAGGTGAGTGAGGGCTGTAGGGTTGGGGAAGGATGTAGGGGTTGGGAGGAGGTGCGGGGAGGGATGTAGGAGAGTGGGTGCGGGGAAGGATGTAGGGGTGGGGTGTAGGGGTGGGGAGGAGGTGCGGGGAAGGATGTAGGGGTGGGGAGGAGGTGCGGGGAAGGATGTAGGGGTGGGGAGGAGGTGCGTGAGGGATGTAGGGGTGGGGTGTAGGGGTGGGGAGCAGGTGCGGGGAGGGATGTAGGGGTGGGGAGGAGGTGCGGGGAGGGATGTAGGAGAGTGAGTGCGGGGAGGGATGTAGGGGTGGGGAGGAGGTGCGGGGAGGGATGTAGGGGTTGGGAGGAGGTGCGAGGGATGTAGGGGTGGGGAAGGATGCAGGGGTTGGGAGGAGGTGCGGGGAGGGATGTAGGAGAGTGGGTGCGGGGAAGGATGTAGGGGTGGGGAGGAGGTGCGGGAGGGATGTAGGAGAGTGGGTGCGGGGAAGGATGTAGGGGTGGGGAGGAGGTGCGGGGAAGGATGTAGGGGTGGGGAGGAGGTGCGGGAGGGATGTAGGAGAGTGGGTGCGGGGAAGGATGTAGGGGTGGGGAGGAGGTGCGGGGAAGGATGTAGGGGTGGGGAGGAGGTGCGGGAGGGATGTAGGAGAGTGGGTGCGGGGAGGGGCAGAGCACTGTTGCTTGCTGCTCTGGCACTGCAGAGGTTAATTGCTTTGCACGAGGAATGCCGTTACTGTCCGCACATTGTTACAGCGCGTCTCCCGTGTTAATCCTATTCCCACTAACCTAGCAGCTCTGTCACCCTATAAATAATACATATATACGCCTCCCTCACACGAGCGTGGTATCAATTACTAACGCATTCATTATTAATGCAGTGACACAGCCTCAGAGCGGGACCTTCTCTGCTATATGTGTCAGGGACACAGTTACATTACGCTTCCCTGAGGAAATGAAACTACGCTGGTCCTCATTAAAATGCCTTAATCGTATCGTTTATAGGATTGGCGCTGCATTAAATAACACCTTCCAGCATTAGTAATACTCGCCTCATAGTTTAATATATGTTCAGTGCCACATTGAGGCAAAGTGACCTAATGACAGGGACTTGTTTAATGGGTTAAAGGGTCAGTCCCACGTAGGGGCAAAGTGACCTAATGACAGGGACGTATTTAATGGGTTAAAGGGTCAGTCCCACGTAGGGGCAAAGTGACCTAATGACAGGGACGTGTTTAATGGGTTAAAGGGTCAGTCCCACGTAGGGGCAAAGTGACCTAATGACAGGGACATGTTTAATGGGTTAAAGGGTCAGTCCCACGTAGGGGCAAAGTGACCTAATGACAGGGACGTGTTTAATGGGTAAAATGGTCAGTCCCACATTGAGGCAAAGTGACCTAATGACAGGGACGTGTTTAATGGTTAAAGGGTCAGTCCCACGTAGGGACAAAGTGACCTAATGACAGGGACGTGTTTAATGGGTTAAATGGTCAGTCCCACGTAGGGGCAAAGTGACCTAATGACAGGGACGTGTTTAATGGGTTAAAGGGTCAGTCCCACGTAGGGGCAAAGTGACCTAATGACAGGGACGTGTTTAATGGGTTAAAGGGTCAGTCCCACGTAGGGGCAAAGTGACCTAATGACAGGGACGTGTTTAATGGGTTAAAGGGTCAGTCCCACGTGGGGCAAAGTGACCTAATGACAGGGACGTGTTTAATGGGTTAAATGGTCGGTCCCACGTAGTGGCAAAGTTACCTAATGACAGGGACGTGTTTAATGGGTTAAAGGGTCAGTCCCACGTAGGGGCAAAGTGACAGTGGTTAAGTCCTGTGCGTGATCGAAGTTTAAAGGGGATTTCACCTCTTGCCTTAATCCCGTTATTAGAAAATAACCCCTTTTCTCCCTTTTTGTGACGAGCTTTTGCCTCCAGACTAAACTCTGAGGTTTGACCTTTCTGTCCTCAGCCACAAACCTAATCTTTTCCATGAAAGCTTGTTACTATTTCATGTGCAATTTGCATGTAATGAGGTGTCTGGGACCCAGAATCCCCCCTGGGGAAGATCAGGTGTTACTTAGTATTCATCATGTGACCCGCTGCGAGACTGGCAGTTTAAGGCAAGCTGCACCCCGATACACTGCAAGTTCCCCCCCTGTTCTTAAAATATATATATATCTTTTTAAAGCATATTGAAGGTCTGAATGTTTATAAAATGAAGGGGAACAGGAAGTCCCTGTGTTGTCACTCTGATGGTGTCACTATTGGTCCAGGAAGTTCCAGGTGTGACAGATAGTGTGATGTCACAGAACGGCCAGCTCTCCCCAGGTGACAAGAAGATACGATGTCACTGACCCAGCAGCAGAGATACCTCTAACACTGGGGACACGTCGCTGATAAAGAAACTCCCTCTGACATGGGAACTTTATATTAATATCCCCGTCTATTCAACCCCCCGTCCTGCTGTCACCAACGCCCCGTCACCGGCAGAGTCAGGAATGTCCTCACAGGAGGTGACAGCCGGACAGCAAAGAGACGCAGGACACTGAACATAGCGGCACACAGAGGGACCCGCGACGCCCATCAGAGGAGGTGACAGCCGGACAGCAGAGAGACACAGGACACTGAACATGGCGGCACACACAGGGACCCGCGACGTCCATCACAGGAGGTGACAGCAGGACAGCAGAGACACGCAGGACACTGAACATGGCGGCACACACAGGGACCCGCGACGTCCATCACAGGCGGTGACAGCCGGACAGCAGAGAGACGCAGGACACAGAACATGGCGGCCCACACAGGGACCCGCGACGTCCATCAGAGGAGGTGACAGCCGGACAGCAGAGAGACGCGGGACACTGAACATGGCGGCACACACAGGGACCCGCGACGTCCATCAGAGGAGGTGACAGCAAGACAGCAGAGAGACGCGGCACACAGAGGGACCCGTGACGAGTTAGCGGGATTACTGTGTATTTCCTGATTATATGAAACACACAGAGTTATTTCCGGGCGCGTGAACGTTCGGAGTAAAGGTTCTGTGAGGGGGGCTGACGCACCGTGAAAAGTTGTCATTTGGAATTCAGAACCTATCTCTGGTAAAAGCACTCGGCAAAGTAACGCCTCCATCCTAAATGGGCAAAGCGCACGATTTGGACACGGGCAGCGTCCAGCAAAATATCCCGACCCCTTCTAAGTAACGTAACCCCCGTTTCCTTTGCTTCCAGGTTACAGATACGAGTTGTTCTGCCTGATTAAGCACACACAGACGCCACACTGCCTGGTACGTGCTACCGCTATATACTGTGACCTCAGCCTGGTACGTGCTACCGCTATATACTGTGACCTCAGCCTGGTACGTGCTACCGCTATATACTGTGACCTCAGCCTGGTACGTGCTACCGCTATATACTGTGACCTCAGCCTGGTACGTCCTACTGCTATATACTGTGACCTCTCTGCCTGAATAGGGTAGGGGGATAACTTTAGGGGTTTAGCGGTTAGGGTAGGAGGATAACTTTAGGGGTTTAGCGGTTGGGGTAGGGGGATAACTTTAGGGGTTTAGCGGTCGGGGTAGGGGGATAACTTTAGGGGTTTAGCGGTTAGGGTAGGGGGATAACTTTAGGGGTTTAGCGGTTGGGGTAGGAGGATAACTTTAGGGGTTTAGCGGTTGGGGTAGGAGGATAACTTTAGGGGATTAGCGGTTGGGGTAGGGGGATAACTTTAGGGGTTTAGCGGTCGGGGTAGGGGGATAACTTTAGGGGTTTAGCGGTTAGGGTAGGGGGATAACTTTAGGGGTTTAGCGGTTGGGGTAGGAGGATAACTTTAGGGGTTTAGCGGTTGGGGTAGGGGGATAACTTTAGGGGATTAGCGGTTGGGGTAGGGGGATAACTTTAGGGGTTTAGCGGTCGGGGTAGGGGGATAACTTTAGGGGTTTAGCGGTTAGGGTAGGGGGATAACTTTAGGGGTTTAGCGGTTGGGGTAGGGGGATAACTTTAGGGATTTAGCGGTTGGGGTAGGGGGATAACTTTAGGGGTTTAGCGGCTAGGGGGATAACTTTAGGGGTTTAGCGGTTGGGGTAGGGGGACAACTTTAGGGGTTTAGCGGTTGGGGTAGGGGGACAACTTTAGGGGTTTAGCGGTTAGAGTAGGGGGATAACTTTAGGGGTTTAGCGGTTAGGGGGATAACTTTAGGGGTTTAGCGGTTAGGGTTGGGGGATAACTTTAGGGGTTTAGCGGGTAGGGGGATAACTTTAGGGGTTTAGCGGTTGGGGTTGGGGGATAACTTTAGGGGTTTAGCGGGTAGGGGGATAACTTTAGGGGTTTAGCGGTTAGGGTAGGGGGATAACTTTAGGGGTTTAGCGGTTGGGGTAGGAGGATAACTTTAGGGGTTTAGCGGTTGGGGTAGGGGGATAACTTTAGGGGTTTAGCGGTTAGGGTAGGGGGATAACTTTAGGGGTTTAGCGGTTAGGGTAGGGGGATAACTTTAGGGGTTTAGCGGTTAGGGTAGGGGGATAACTTTAGGGGTTTAGCGGTTAGGGTAGGGGGATAACTTTAGGGGTTTAGCGGTTAGGGTTGGGGGATAACTTTAGGGGTTTAGCGGTTAGGGTTGGGGATAACTTTAGGGGTTTAGCGGTTAGGGTAGGGGGATAACTTTAGGGGTTTAGCGGTTGGGGTAGGAGGATAACTTTAGGGGTTTAGCGGTTGGGGTAGGGGGATAACTTTAGGGGTTTAGCGGTTAGGGTAGGGGGATAACTTTAGGGGTTTAGCGGTTGGGGTAGGGGGATAACTTTAGGGGTTTAGCGGTTGGGGTAGGAGGATAACTTTAGGGGTTTAGCGGTTGGGGTAGGGGGATAACTTTAGGGGTTTAGCGGTTAGGGTAGGGGGATAACTTTAGGGGTTTAGCGGGTAGGGGGATAACTTTAGGGGTTTAGCGGTTGGGGTAGGGGGACAACTTTAGGGGTTTAGCGGTTGGGGTAGGGGGACAACTTTAGGGGTTTAGCGGTTAGAGTAGGGGGATAACTTTAGGGGTTTAGCGGTTAGAGTAGGGGGATAACTTTAGGGGTTTAGCGGTTAGGGTAGGGGGATAACTTTAGGGGTTTAGCGGTTAGGGTTGGGGGATAACTTTAGGGGTTTAGCGGGTAGGGGGATAACTTTAGGGGTTTAGCGGTTGGGGTTGGGGGATAACTTTAGGGGTTTAGCGGGTAGGGGGATAACTTTAGGGGTTTAGCGGTTAGGGTAGGGGGATAACTTTAGGGGTTTAGCGGTTGGGGTAGGAGGATAACTTTAGGGGTTTAGCGGTTGGGGTAGGGGGATAACTTTAGGGGTTTAGCGGTTAGGGTAGGGGGATAACTTTAGGGGTTTAGCGGTTAGGGTAGGGGGATAACTTTAGGGGTTTAGCGGTTAGGGTAGGGGGATAACTTTAGGGGTTTAGCGGTTAGGGTAGGGGGATAACTTTAGGGGTTTAGCGGTTAGGGTTGGGGGATAACTTTAGGGGTTTAGCGGTTAGGGTTGGGGATAACTTTAGGGGTTTAGCGGTTAGGGTAGGGGGATAACTTTAGGGGTTTAGCGGTTGGGGTAGGAGGATAACTTTAGGGGTTTAGCGGTTGGGGTAGGGGGATAACTTTAGGGGTTTAGCGGTTAGGGTAGGGGGATAACTTTAGGGGTTTAGCGGTTGGGGTAGGGGGATAACTTTAGGGGTTTAGCGGTTGGGGTAGGAGGATAACTTTAGGGGTTTAGCGGTTGGGGTAGGGGGATAACTTTAGGGGTTTAGCGGTTAGGGTAGGGGGATAACTTTAGGGGTTTAGCGGGTAGGGGGATAACTTTAGGGGTTTAGCGGTTGGGGTAGGGGGACAACTTTAGGGGTTTAGCGGTTGGGGTAGGGGGATAACTTTAGGGGTTTAGCGGTTAGGGTAGGGGGATAACTTTAGGGGTTTAGCGGTTAGGGTTGGGGGATAACTTTAGGGGTTTAGCGGGTAGGGGGATAACTTTAGGGGTTTAGCGGTTGGGGTTGGGGGATAACTTTAGGGGTTTAGCGGGTAGGGGGATAACTTTAGGGGTTTAGCGGTTAGGGTAGGGGGATAACTTTAGGGGTTTAGCGGTTGGGGTAGGAGGATAACTTTAGGGGTTTAGCGGTTGGGGTAGGGGGATAACTTTAGGGGTTTAGCGGTTAGGGTAGGGGGATAACTTTAGGGGTTTAGCGGTTAGGGTAGGGGGATAACTTTAGGGGTTTAGCGGTTAGGGTAGGGGGATAACTTTAGGGGTTTAGCGGTTAGGGTAGGGGGATAACTTTAGGGGTTTAGCGGTTAGGGTTGGGGGATAACTTTAGGGGTTTAGCGGTTAGGGTTGGGGATAACTTTAGGGGTTTAGCGGTTAGGGTAGGGGGATAACTTTAGGGGTTTAGCGGTTGGGGTAGGAGGATAACTTTAGGGGTTTAGCGGTTGGGGTAGGGGGATAACTTTAGGGGTTTAGCGGTTAGGGTAGGGGGATAACTTTAGGGGTTTAGCGGTTGGGGTAGGGGGATAACTTTAGGGGTTTAGCGGTTGGGGTAGGAGGATAACTTTAGGGGTTTAGCGGTTGGGGTAGGGGGATAACTTTAGGGGTTTAGCGGTTAGGGTAGGGGGATAACTTTAGGGGTTTAGCGGGTAGGGGGATAACTTTAGGGGTTTAGCGGTTGGGGTAGGGGGACAACTTTAGGGGTTTAGCGGTTGGGGTAGGGGGACAACTTTAGGGGTTTAGCGGTTAGAGTAGGGGGATAACTTTAGGGGTTTAGCGGTTAGAGTAGGGGGATAACTTTAGGGGTTTAGCGGTTAGGGTAGGGGGATAACTTTAGGGGTTTAGCGGTTAGGGTTGGGGGATAACTTTAGGGGTTTAGCGGGTAGGGGGATAACTTTAGGGGTTTAGCGGTTGGGGTTGGGGGATAACTTTAGGGGTTTAGCGGGTAGGGGGATAACTTTAGGGGTTTAGCGGTTAGGGTAGGGGGATAACTTTAGGGGTTTAGCGGTTGGGGTAGGAGGATAACTTTAGGGGTTTAGCGGTTGGGGTAGGGGGATAACTTTAGGGGTTTAGCGGTTAGGGTAGGGGGATAACTTTAGGGGTTTAGCGGTTAGGGTAGGGGGATAACTTTAGGGGTTTAGCGGTTAGGGTAGGGGGATAACTTTAGGGGTTTAGCGGTTAGGGTAGGGGGATAACTTTAGGGGTTTAGCGGTTAGGGTTGGGGGATAACTTTAGGGGTTTAGCGGTTAGGGTTGGGGATAACTTTAGGGGTTTAGCGGTTAGGGTAGGGGGATAACTTTAGGGGTTTAGCGGTTGGGGTAGGAGGATAACTTTAGGGGTTTAGCGGTTGGGGTAGGGGGATAACTTTAGGGGTTTAGCGGTTAGGGTAGGGGGATAACTTTAGGGGTTTAGCGGTTGGGGTAGGGGGATAACTTTAGGGGTTTAGCGGTTGGGGTAGGAGGATAACTTTAGGGGTTTAGCGGTTGGGGTAGGGGGATAACTTTAGGGGTTTAGCGGTTAGGGTAGGGGGATAACTTTAGGGGTTTAGCGGGTAGGGGGATAACTTTAGGGGTTTAGCGGTTGGGGTAGGGGGACAACTTTAGGGGTTTAGCGGTTGGGGTAGGGGGACAACTTTAGGGGTTTAGCGGTTAGAGTAGGGGGATAACTTTAGGGGTTTAGCGGTTAGAGTAGGGGGATAACTTTAGGGGTTTAGCGGTTAGGGTAGGGGGATAACTTTAGGGGTTTAGCGGTTAGGGTTGGGGGATAACTTTAGGGGTTTAGCGGGTAGGGGGATAACTTTAGGGGTTTAGCGGTTGGGGTTGGGGGATAACTTTAGGGGTTTAGCGGGTAGGGGGATAACTTTAGGGGTTTAGCGGTTAGGGTAGGGGGATAACTTTAGGGGTTTAGCGGTTGGGGTAGGAGGATAACTTTAGGGGTTTAGCGGTTGGGGTAGGGGGATAACTTTAGGGGTTTAGCGGTTAGGGTAGGGGGATAACTTTAGGGGTTTAGCGGTTAGGGTAGGGGGATAACTTTAGGGGTTTAGCGGTTAGGGTAGGGGGATAACTTTAGGGGTTTAGCGGTTAGGGTAGGGGGATAACTTTAGGGGTTTAGCGGTTAGGGTTGGGGGATAACTTTAGGGGTTTAGCGGTTAGGGTTGGGGATAACTTTAGGGGTTTAGCGGTTAGGGTAGGGGGATAACTTTAGGGGTTTAGCGGTTGGGGTAGGAGGATAACTTTAGGGGTTTAGCGGTTGGGGTAGGGGGATAACTTTAGGGGTTTAGCGGTTAGGGTAGGGGGATAACTTTAGGGGTTTAGCGGTTGGGGTAGGGGGATAACTTTAGGGGTTTAGCGGTTGGGGTAGGAGGATAACTTTAGGGGTTTAGCGGTTGGGGTAGGGGGATAACTTTAGGGGTTTAGCGGTTAGGGTAGGGGGATAACTTTAGGGGTTTAGCGGGTAGGGGGATAACTTTAGGGGTTTAGCGGGTAGGGGGATAACTTTAGGGGTTTAGCGGTTGGGGTAGGGGGACAACTTTAGGGGTTTAGCGGTTGGGGTAGGGGGACAACTTTAGGGGTTTAGCGGTTAGAGTAGGGGGATAACTTTAGGGGTTTAGCGGTTAGAGTAGGGGGATAACTTTAGGGGTTTAGCGGTTAGGGTAGGGGGATAACTTTAGGGGTTTAGCGGTTAGGGTAGGGCAGGGGTCATCAAACTCTTAGTCCAAAAGAGCCAAATATGAGTAGCACGGCGATTTAGAATTTTTCAAAGAGCCATAAATATATTTTTACAAATACGGTTGATTAACCGTCATCACATCAGGCTGTCCCCCCATCATTATTCCCCCCCATCACATCAGGCTGTCCCCCCATCATTATTCCCCCTCATCACATCAGGCTGTCCCCCCATCATTATTCCCCCTCATCACATCAGGCTGTCCCCCCATCATTATTCCCCCTCATCACATCAGGCTGCCCCCCCATCATTATTCCCCCTCATCACATCAGGCTGTCCCCCCATCATTATTCCCCCTCATCACATCAGGCTGCCCCCCCATCATTATTCCCCCTCATCACATCAGGCTGCCCCCCCATCATTATTCCCCCTCATCACATCAGGCTGCCCCCCCTCTCCCCCCCCAGGGCCGCCAACAGAAACCATGGGGCCCGGGACAAATGAAAGGAGCAGCCCCCCCCCGAACCCATAGCGTACCCCCCCCCCCCCCGAACCCATAGCGCACCTACCACGAAAAAATATCTTGTAGCGCGCAACTTTTACTTAATTGTTTTCTTATTGTGATACAGAAAAATACATTACAATGCAACCTGTTTATCTTTATATTTTCAACAAAAGACATGTGACTGCCTGGGTGGGCGGCTGAGTGGGTGGGTGGATGACAGTAGAATGAC
Organism: Ascaphus truei; assembly: GCF_040206685.1. Taxonomy (NCBI): domain Eukaryota; kingdom Metazoa; phylum Chordata; class Amphibia; order Anura; family Ascaphidae; genus Ascaphus; species Ascaphus truei. The sequence continues at coordinate 26,945 of NW_027455650.1, forward strand.
ATTTGGGTGAATGACGTGGGTGGGTGAATGACAGTGGGTGGGTGGGTGAATGACAGTGACTGGGTGGGTGGGAGACAGTGACTGGGTGGGAGGGTGACAGTTACTGGGTGGGAGGGTGACAGTGACTGCGTGGGAGACAGTGACTGGGTGGGAGGGTGACAGTGACTGGGTGGGTGGGAGACAGTGACTGGGTGGGTGGGAGACAGTGATTGGGTGGGTGGGAGACAGTGACTGGGTGGGAGGGTGACAGTGACTGGGTGGGAGACAGTGACTGGGTGGGAGGGTGACAGTTACTGGGTGGGAGGGTGACATTGACTGGGTGGGAGACAGTGACTGGGTGGGTGGGAGACAGTGACTGGGTGGGAGGGTGACAGTGACTGGGTGGGAGGGTGACAGTGACTGACAGTGACTGGGTGGGTGGGAGACAGTGACTGGGTGGGAGGGTGACAGTGACTGGGTGGGAGGGTGACAGTGACTGGGTGGGAGGGTGACAGTGACTGGGTGGGAGGGTGACAGTGACTGACAGTGACTGGGTGGGTGGGAGACAGTGACTGACAGTGACTGGGTGGGTGGGAGACAGTGACTGGGTGGGAGGGTGACAGTTACTGGTTGGAAGGGTGACAGTTACTGGGTGGGAGGGTGACAGTGACTGGGTGGGAGACAGTGACTGGGTGGGTGGGAGACAGTGATTGGGTGGGTGGGAGACAGTGACTGGGTGGGAGGGTGACAGTGACTGACAGTGACTGGGTGGGAGGGTGACAGTGACTGGGTGGGAGGGTGACAGTGACTGACAGTGACTGGGTGGGTGGGAGACAGTGACTGGGTGGGTGGGAGACAGTGATTGGGTGGGTGGGAGACAGTGACTGGGTGGGAGGGTGCCAGTGACTGGGTGGGAGACAGTGACTGGGTGGGAGGGTGACAGTTACTGGGTGGGAGGGTGACATTGACTGGGTGGGAGACAGTGACTGGGTGGGTGGGAGACAGTGACTGGGTGGGAGGGTGACAGTGACTGGGTGGGAGGGTGACAGTGACTGACAGTGACTGGGTGGGTGGGAGACAGTGACTGGGTGGGAGGGTGACAGTGACTGGGTGGGAGGGTGACAGTGACTGGGTGGGAGGGTGACAGTGACTGACAGTGACTGGGTGGGTGGGAGACAGTGACTGACAGTGACTGGGTGGGTGGGAGACAGTGACTGGGTGGGAGGGTGACAGTTACTGGGTGGAAGGGTGACAGTTACTGGGTGGGAGGGTGACAGTGACTGGGTGGGAGACAGTGACTGGGTGGGTGGGAGACAGTGACTGGGTGGGAGGGTGACAGTGACTGGGTGGGAGGGTGACAGTGACTGACAGTGACTGGGTGGGAGGGTGACAGTGACTGGGTGGGAGGGTGACAGTGACTGACAGTGACTGGGTGGGAGGGTGACAGTGAATGGGTGGGTGGGAGACAGTGACTGGGTGGGAGGGTGACAGTGACTGGGTGGGAGGGTGACAGTGACTGACAGTGACTGGGTGGGAGGGTGACAGTGACTGGGTGGGAGGGTGACAGTGACTGGGTGGGAGGGTGACAGTGACTGGGTGGGAGGGTGACAGTGACTGACAGTGACTGGGTGGGTGGGAGACAGTGACTGGGTGGGTGGGAGACAGTGACTGGGTGGGAGGCTGAGGGGAGACTGAGCCGCGGTTTCACGACCCCTGATGTACTGTAGGGGGATAACTTTAGGGGTTGAGCGGTTAGGGGTAGCGTTAGTTTTCTGGTAAGGGGTTACATTTTTCAGGGTAAGACCGCGCTTATAGTGCTGGCGACGCGACCAATGCCGTCGCCACCAGCGAAAGTTATAATTTAATTTTCAGCGACTGTCGCCAGCGATGTCACGAAACGGGGCTGGCCGCGCTCTCCGATTGGTTTAGAGACAGTCACATGTGGCGACTGTCTCTAGAAAAATGAAATAGACGCGGCTTCAATTTTTTTTAGCCGATCCGTTGCCGTCGCGCTTACTATAAGCACTTGCGACGGAGTCAATGTATTTGATTCGGAGCGACGTCACGTCGCCGTCGCGGGCACTATAAGCGCAGCCTTAGGGGGTAGCGTAAGTATTTGGGGGGTTTTCGGGTAAGGGGTTAAGGTTATGGATGTACCTTAGTGGTGAAGCGTCCGGCAGCGGAATATCCCTGTGGCGAGGTGAGCTGCGGCTTATTGCCGGCGATCATTTGGTCACCCGGCACCCCCCCTTTCTAAACCTCAGTGCATCTTCGTAAGTGGGAGAACATCCCTGCCGCGCCGGGATAGAACAACATGGCCGACAGAATCAGACGAAGCTTCCGTTCCAGTCTTGATGATGCCATTGCCCTCACTTAAGAGGGAGAAGCGAGGACGAGACTCGCAGGGGATTCTGGGACAGGAAATAGCGGCTGATCCTCACACCTCCTGCCCGTTAGAATTCGGGGGGAGAAATGATATGTGGGTCGCGTCGGTAATCGGACGCTCTGCCACACAACGCTAAACGGGATAAACGATCTGACGCAGAATGACTTTTTTGAACCATTATTTCCTCTAGTGCAGAGGCGGCCAACTCCAGTCCTCAAGGGCCACCAACGGGCCAGGTTTTTAGGATATATTCAACTGAGCCACTGGTTGAATCACCCGTGCTGTAGCAGAGATATCATGAAAACCTGACCTGTTGGGGGCGGTCTTGAGCACTGGAGTTGGCCCACGACTGAAACACCTGTGCTGAAGCAGGGATATCCTGAAAACCTGGCCTGTTGGTGGCCCTGGAGGCTGGGAATTGACCACTCCTGCTTTAGTCTAACATTTCACAGCCTGATTACGTCGGCTGGTCCTATTTTTGCCGGATTTCGGTATCTGGTCGGGTTGGCGCAGTAACGCGCTCCCGTCGACGCGTTCGTACATACGATTGTTGTGATCGCACAGGCCACGGGGGGATAACGAAGACGCCAACGTCCGCCATCGCTGCGCGCGCTTATCTGGAGTTTTCTTTTGACGTAGATTTATTGCCTGACGGCGCCAGAAATCAGCGCCGCGTGGAACCGAAGCCGAGAGGAAGAGCAGCGCTATACCGACGAAATGTAAGTGGGGGCAACAAGAACGCCTTAATAATGTCATTACCTCCCCACACATGCAAGAGGACGTCATGTTAATATTCCCCTGTCACTTTACCCCTACGTGGGACTGACCCTTTAACCCATTAAACACGTCCCTGTCATTAGGTCACTTTGCCCCTACGTGGGACTGACCCTTTAACCCATTAAACACGCCCCTGTCATTAGGTCACTTTGCTCCTACGTGGGACTGACCCTTTAACCCATTAAACACGTCCCTGTCATGAGGTCACTTTGCTCCTACGTGGGACTGACCCTTTAACCCATTAAACACGTCCCTGTCATTAGGTCACTTTGCTCCTACATGGGACTGACCCTTTAACCCATTAAACACGTCCCTGTCATGAGGTCACTTTGCTCCTACGTGGGACTGACCCTTTAACCCATTAAACACGTCCCTGTCATGAGGTCACTTTGCTCCTACGTGGGACTGACCCTTTAACCCATTAAACACGTCCCTGTCATTAGGTCACTTTGCTCCTACGTGGGACTGACCCTTTAACCCATTAAACACGTCCCTGTCATGAGGTCACTTTGCTCCTACGTGGGACTGACCCTTTAACCCATTAAACACGTCCCTGTCATTAGGTCACTTTGCTCCTACGTGGGACTGACCCTTTAACCCATTAAACACGTCCCTGTCATGAGGTCACTTTGCTCCTACGTGGGACTGACCCTTTAACCCATTAAACACGTCCCTGTCATTAGGTCACTTTGCTCCTACGTGGGACTGACCCTTTAACCCATTAAACACGTCCCTGTCATGAGGTCACTTTGCTCCTACGTGGGACTGACCCTTTAACCCATTAAACAAGTCCCTGTCATTAGGTCACTTTGCTCCTACGTGGGACTGACCCTTTAACCCATTAAACACGTCCCTGTCATGAGGTCACTTTGCTCCTACGTGGGACTGACCCTTTAACCCATTAAACACGTCCCTGTCATGAGGTCACTTTGCTCCTACGTGGGACTGACCCTTTAACCCATTAAACACGTCCCTGTCATGAGGTCACTTTGCTCCTACGTGGGACTGACCCTTTAACCCATTAAACACGTCCCTGTCATGAGGTCACTTTGCTCCTACGTGGGACTGACCCTTTAACCCATTAAACACGTCCCTGTCATGAGGTCACTTTGCTCCTACGTGGGACTGACCCTTTAACCCATTAAACACGTCTCTGTCATGAGGTCACTTTGCTCCTACGTGGGACTGACCCTTTAACCCATTAAACACGTCCCTGTCATGAGGTCACTTTGCTCCTACGTGGGACTGACCCTTTAACCCATTAAACACGTCCCTGTCATGAGGTCACTTTGCTCCTACGTGGGACTGACCCTTTAACCCATTAAACACGTCCCTGTCATTAGGTCACTTTGCTCCTACGTGGGACTGACCCTTTAACCCATTAAACACGTCCCTGTCATGAGGTCACTTTGCTCCTACGTGGGACTGACCCTTTAACCCATTAAACACGGCCCTGTCATTAGGTCACTTTGCTCCTACGTGGGACTGACCCTTTAACCCATTAAACACGTCCCTGTTATTAGGTCACTTTGCCCCTACGTGGGACCGCCCCCCCCCCCCTGCTGCTGGATGTAGTGTGGGGTGAGATTTGTCTCTGTCTGTGTGTCTGTCTGTGTTTGTGTCTCCCCCTGCTGCCGGAACATGTCTTTGACACCCCCTCCCCCCCCCCCCGCTGGCGCCACATCTCCCCGCGCCGCTGTGGCATGTCCCCTCACTACCGGCACATCTCGCCCCCCCAGTTGGTACATCACCTCTCGCTGCCAGCACATGTCCCCCACCCGCCCCGCTTCTCCCCCCGCTAGCTGGCACATCTCTTCCCCCCCCCCCCCGCGCTGGCACTTCTCCCCCGCATATCACACACACAGAGACACACACATACACACACACAGCCCCAATCCAGGCAAGGACACGCCCCCTCCCTTAGTAGCCACGTCCCCCGCCTCCCGCTCCGGCTCTAACATTAGCCGAGGGAAACTTAGAATGTCCATAATTTGGGGGGTGAGTGACATTGGAACCTCAAAATAGTTGCGTTGTCCTACAAATCCGCCGCAGAATGTCCAGTCCACGTTTTGTTGTGTTACGTGGTGCCGTTTGAGATATCGATGCTTCGGACATACAAACAAACGGAATCCACGTTAGAAGTATAGTATAGATTATGATATTCTTGGAGTGCTTTGCTTCATTGGATTTGCAAAGACACATAAAAAAAGAACCAGATTTCCCCTTGGAGGAAAACGCAGAATAATTTGCCAGGAGCCGGGTTTAGCGCGCACGTCCCACGCCCCTCTCTCGGGGTTTGGCCGTACAGATTTCTGAATTGGTTAGTTCAAAGCCGCGATCGCCGGCTCCAGGAATCTGTGTGCGACTTTTATTAAGAGACTCTTTGACTTGCAGATGAGTAAGAAACATGTTCCAGGATTACTTGCACACGACAAGAATACCAAATCCGTTTCTGGCTAAAGACGCGGCGTCTGCCAACAACTCTGTGTTTTTTAAAAAATATTATTGCTATTTAATACAGTGATCTTTTTTTTTTATAGTATTTGATGCCCTTTAAACCTTATTTTGCCTTATTTCTTCGCTGTACTTTTTTTTAGATTCATTTTCTTTACGTAGGCCCCAAAGCCTGCAGTAGAGTGTTCACACGGCAACCTCTGCTGCTTCTCACTTGCTTCACTTTACCAGGAAGGACAGGGCTGACAGAGAGGCCATCTGCATGTCACCCACAGATCCCCAAACCTGCATCTCTCACCTCATTGTCGCATGTTACACTGCAGACGAGGATTCTGGGTAGTGACGCGTTAATGTCACTTTTAGCTTCCTGCCCATTTTGTACGTGGAGGTTTCCCTGCAGCATTACACAACCACAACCTGGGGCATGCAAGGGCAGAGTCGGGGGGCCCGGGCAGAGTCGGGGGGCCCAGGCAGAGTCGGGGGGGCCCGGGCAGAGTCGGGGGGGCCCGGGCAGAGTCGGGGGGGCCCGGGCAGAGTCGGGGGGGCCCGGGCAGAGTCGGGGGGGCCCGGGCAGAGTCGGGGGGGGCCCGGGCAGAGTCGGGGGGGGCCCGGGCAGAGTCGGGAGGGGGCCCA
>NW_027455651.1:0-33159 GCF_040206685.1 Ascaphus truei
TAGGGGTGCTGGTATGTTTTACATGTGCAGTTGTTCTAGCTAGGCCACAACTTAAACCAGCTTTCCAAAGGTTTGCTTTTTTTATTGTGATAATCTCTTGGTGCCTTTCACACGCCTCCTTAAATCAGCAATACATGCTACATCACAGGATTGAAGCAGGGGGTTTCTGAAGCTGAACTGTGTCAATTTTAGTTCCAGGGACCCCCTGCTTCCAAGGATACTTACCTCCGTAGGGGGTGCCGGTATCTCTGCACAGTTTAAATGTTCCAGTGACACTGTCCAATAGGAAGCCACAGCGGATGCTGTCACAGCTTCCTATTGGCCCGCGTGACGCGGGACATTTAAACACCACCATTATGTTAGGCACACAGTTTATCTGACTGCATAGATACCGGCACCCCCTACAAAGATAAATATCTCTCGCAGCAGGGCAACCCCGGTGTGGATATTAACACAGTTTTGCTCCAAGCACCCCCTGCGTCAATCCTGTAATTAAAAAAAGCAATCCTCCTTTATACAATATCCACTTAATTTGACATAAATGCGACATATGCAAATAAAGAATACTTAGTCCAAGTAACAAGCAGAGAACACCTTCTTCCTGATACTTACTCTAGAAGTGTGAGAAAGTTTAGAAGTTCCTGGGGAGAAAGTTTGTTCCAGTAGCTGATCAGTGAATCTAAAATAACATCAAATCATTGTTTGTAATATTGTTTTTCTCATATAGCACGGACAGTGTACATAGATCTGTAAATAAAATATAACAGGCACGAGTCTCTGCTCCAAAGAGCTTACAATCTAATTGCGTTGCTTAACTAAGGCACAGGGAGATAAAAGTCTCTTGCCCAAGTTCAAAGGCACGGTTATACAACCCCTGCTTCAACCACGTATTTAACAAAACAGGTAGTTAAAAATGTCAAAAATACATATTACACTCTCCCAATTGTTCCTTGGGTTGTCTGTGCATGTTCAGTTTGTTACATGTATGTCATCAATGTGCACAAGCATGCAAAACAGTGATGGACAATCTGTAGCCCAATGGATATATCCTCTTAAGGCAGCAATAATCGATTACAAACAAGGTAGGGACACTTGTTGTTGTTCTTAATGGCCACAGAGAAACTGGATCTAAGTGAGGCTGCCCTAGAGATGGTGGGAGGCTTGTGTATTGTGTTGTGCCTGCTGTCATCACTCAAAAATCTCTCTAACAAGACCTGATTAGGTGACCTACCTTTCCTTCCTACGCTGGGATTGATGTGGGGGCATTGCACCCCGATCCAGCGTTAACGGCCATTGACTTGAATGGCACTTAACGTGGGCTGGGGTGCGAAACCCCACATCTCCGCTTAGTGAATCCTGGCTTTATCCCCGCGCTTCTCACATCTGTCTCGGTACATCTCCAGCCCACATGGCTACTAAACTGAGACAACGAGGTTAGAGACACAAGATGTTTCTCAAGGACATTTTGCTGTCGAATGTCATCTAGAGATTTTAAAGGTGCATTCCCAAAGAGACTTATTTTTGGGGGGGGGGGGGGGGGAGGGGCGCTAGCTGTGTTCCCTAAATAAATCTAACAATGCTAATAGCAAAAGTTTTTGAACGCTTTCATTTTTGTGTGAAATTGAGAAGTTGAATTTTTTGGGGAGCCTCTAAATGGGGAAGTGTTTGCCATTCAGGCCGGAATTTCCTCCTGTAACCATGTGACAATGCGTCATCATGGTGCCACGACGTCACATGAAGACGCCTCGCCATGACAATGCGACGAAGCAGGAGGGTATGCCGCTCTGGAGAAGGTACAGCAAGAGGCCCCTGCCAAAACCCCAATGCACCGAGCCCCGCAGAACTCCCAGCCGCCCATGTGTTTTCTGAGAACAAGTGTCTTAAAGAACCTTGTTTCAAAGTGAACTGGCCTCAAGCACAGGTGAAAGGGGGATTCCGGCAAACCGCACAGGGCTGTGCTAGATTTCTCACACAGCTTCTGATTCGTTCAAATCTTTGTGTCTGGTTATAGCCACCAACAGCTGCACGTTGCAAAGCCAGTATAACGATTCTCACTCTAATGAGCCCCAAAAGGTCGAAACAGCTGTCTGTGAGTTCATAGGTTTGCTGGCTGTGCACTTCTTAAACCCAGGCTGTGCTGAAAAGCTGTGTAATACGGCAGGCATACTGTAAGTGAATAGGGGACCATGTTAAAATGGATAAGAAGCAAAAAGTGACATTGTGTGCTCATTTCCATGTCATTACCCAGAATCCCTGAATGCAGTGGTAGCATTGTAATGCTAAGAAATAAATGCGGAAAGGCCAGTTTGTGGACCTGTCAGACATGTGAATGTGCTCACACGTGGTATGTTTATTTGCTGAATCATTTCAAAAGAAGGCTTACCTTCTGAAATCACTTTGACTATGTACAGATAACAGATAAGAAGGCTTTTAATCTCGTATGGATCCAGTCTGCTGTAATGGGACACACTGCTCCTAGTGGAACTTCTTCGCATCTGCAGGGCAAAAATAATGACCTCTTTAGCCAGGTATACAGGAGTAGTAATGAAATGAAGTAACTTCTTACTGCATTCATGTGTAACATCTTATGTGTGCCTTATAAGGCCAAGTTCAGGGTGCTTACTACACGACGTGCGTGCGCTTACGTGCGCGCGCACGATCGGAACAATGACATGGTTTTCAATGAACCATGTCAGGTTGCTATTTTTTGTGGCGGCAAAGTACAGCGTTGTCACTGCTACATTTTGCCGTTACAATGGAAATTGTTTTTTTTTGGGGGGAGCGGCAGTTGCGTCACGTGACATGTTGGCCACGCCCCCAAACGCCGCAACCCGACTCCTGCAGCCTGAACACAGATAGCAGGGCTGCAGGAGCGTGAGGTGGGGGCGCAGCCACAGCACGCACCCTAAACTCGGCCTAAGTTTTCTAATTTAGGACAGAAACTCTAAACAGAATGACAGTATGTGTATGTAACTTGCTAGATTTGTAATTGTCTCTATGCTCCCACTGTAAAGACTGTGTGCATGGTTTATAAAAAAAAAACAAATAATGCAGGAGGCACTGTTTTTGAAGTTATACAACAGTTCTTAAAAAAAAAACCACATATGCCCTGACAATGTTATTTTATATCAATATATAGTGTATATAGTGCTCCTGAATTTTAAAGGGGGTTAAAGGGTGAAGGTGTAAATAACATGGATGTATTTCTGCCTCTGATGTCCTATAACAGAATATGAAGTTGCTTTTCACAATATATGCAGATATTTATTAGGCAGTTCTAATCCACAAAATATGTTGCGACGCATTACACCCCATTCAAATAAATGGGTCTGTCATGACAATATCATGAGATATTATGTATTTTAAGCAAATCGCTTGCTTCAGGGGTTAATGTGGATACAGTTTTATTTTAAAAACACAAAGAAACGTGTTATGGCCTGTTAAACCCTTGGCCAGGCCTGGTTTTATTATTGATCGAGTCTAGAAATAAGAACAGATGTTTTGCCAGAGATGGGAGTAAATTATGGTTCGCCCGAAACTAACGTAAACAGGATACTGTTTAAAGGTACGTTCAAAGCATTCCTGGACGTGTTCTACGGAGTGTCAAGGGGCGTGACTATCCCATACCATCCAAAAGATATGTAATATGGCATTATGGACTAAAATGTTGATATCTGCATTCATGGCAGGGACGAGTGCAATGAGGCCAGACACGTGAGGTCTATCTGGTAATGGGGGACAGATATCCATTTGTCGCTCAAATTTTGGGACAAAGCAGTCATAAGTCTCGTTACGTCCGCCATGAGCACCTGAATCTATTGATGTGACTCATGTGTGTCTGAGGATTAGCGAAGGGAAGTTATGAGTGCATTTATATACGGAGGCAAACATTACAACGTCGTTTGGTAGAAGTTTTTTTCCCTCTGTCGTAAAACCATCAATCTCGCAGTTGATTTACGACAGGGATGGGATTATGTTGTTTCAATGGGGAAAATAAATAGTACATAAGACTTAGCAAGGTATTATGAGAAGCAGATTTCCATAGAGGGGTGTTTGGACCAAACACGTGATTTCTCATTCCTTTGCCAGTGACCTGTCTGGGAGAAAATCCTGACATATGGTAACAATGTATAGGGTTTTATGTTTTATGTTTATGTCTCTTATAGCACGGGTGCTCAAATCCAACCCTCAAGCCTCCCCAGCAGGGCAGGTTTTCATGATATCCCAGCTTCAGCACAGGCCTTCAACTGAGCCTCTAATTGAGCCCCCTGTGCTGAAACAGGGACTGATTGCACCACCTGTGCTGAAGCTGGGATATTCTGGAAACCTGGCCTCTTGAAGTGGGGCTTGAGGACTGGGGTTGAGCGTCCCTGTCTCATAGCATAGCAACGCTTAGCAAGTAGGATCCATAAAGATGTTTCGGTGGTTTGACGATTACATTTTCCCCGTTCATGCTTTGCTCTGTTGTCCCTTCCGCAGAGATCGATCCACGCGAGTCCTCTCGTTTCATCACATATCCATTCGCAAAGGATGAGCAGTAACCTGAGAAGAAAAAGGCCAATAAAACAACAGCATTAATGATTCGAGTAAAGGAAAATGGTTGGGTATATAAATATAAATGTACGCTCAATCTAGTGTAATAGGTAAGTACAGTGGTGGGTGCAACCGCAGAGGGAACTTTAGAACAGTAAAGGTGTACTAGAGCAGTTTGCCTGGGAAGAAATCCTATATGCGGTGCACACCCCACAGGAGAGTCAAATGATAGTATTTATAATTAGCTTTCAATCAAAACAATGGTACCTGATTATTATTGTACATAAATAGGAAAAGGTCCACAATGTGACCAACATATAAACACACCAAGAACTGAAAAGTTAACCCCTGCGGGTATGTTCATTCAGTGCTGGTCTAGATTTCTTCAGCAGGATGATGGCGGAAGTCCAGAGGGCAGGGTTCAGGGAACAGAGTCAAATGCTGTAAACCACTTAATGCTAATTAACCAGATTAGTGTTTTCTACCTGGAAATGCTGTAAAGCTTTATAATGCGGCAAAGTGTGTGAGTGTCCTGTTCCCGGCAACCTTACAGTAGCAAAATAAGAGTCCTCCCCATCAGGACAGAGTTGGGGCAACCGAGGAGAGTGCTCCACAGAGACTCTAGGGAGGCTGCAGAGCTCAGAGGTTAGGAAGCTGCGAGTAACCTACAAGGAGATACAGCTAGGACAGTGTTTTTCAACCAGGTTTCCTGTAATTTAATCTGATCTCAGATGCGCTATTAGAGAGGGTTGGGGGTTTCTCGGAATTTCACATAGGGTTCCTTAACCAAAAAAAGGTTGGAAACCACTGAGCTAGGAGATCGCTCCAACTTCACCGCAGTATCCTTTTCAGCACATATGAGTTACACCAACCCTTTTGCGAAGTAACCGGCCTTCACCGATAACACCAGCATACAGATATATGAGCTCCAACACAGTGCCGGCACCAACAGTGGCCCATTAGGTATTATAGAGACCACCGGGACCAAACCAGAGCCATTAAAGGACAATTTCGCAGCCAGGTACCTTATATCTCCCCCTCTGCAAGTGTACTAATTGTGTTCAGGATCCTTCCAGTACAGGGGTCCCTGTATGTTGATATTGTGTTTCATGTACATAACATACAGTTATCCCAAATGATACGTGTCACTCTGAAGATGTCTGACCTAAGCCAGGCCTACTACTGACTGCTCAATATCTACCGCACACACGGGAGGCGGACTATCATAGTATCATAGTACTGTATCGCTACACTAAGATATATAGAAAAGTAAAGAAAGGTAACACAATATTATTACATCATTAAAGCAACAATCCCTCCTCCGCTTCCCGTTACAAGTCAGAGGACCCCCTGACCCGAGATATTTTTGTTTGAATGTGCAGGTTAAAAATAGAAATTCAGTATGGCTACCCCAGGGTCACCCAGTACAGGGTTACAATGTTGTCTCGCTATCATGTTGTGGGTTTCTGGCAAACGCCGGAGTGAGACTTTTCCAGCTTAGGCAATTAGTTTGCAATAAAAATTGCATATATTTAAAAAAAAAAAAAAAAAAAGGCGATTTATTTTTAAGCTGCTCTCTTTAGTCTCTTTAATACGTTGCAGTATCGCGTTAACTGCAACTAATTTAAATGGCAGGTTAACACGGGGCATTTGACACATTTGTTGGGAGTATTTTGCTACCTGTTTTCTCAGTGTACATCTTGTATGTGTAGCTGCAGTGGGAACTCGCGGGACGGGCTATTTACCCTGCGAACGGGTTTAACTTCATTACCTGGTGCGCGAGTTTCCTTTGCCATTGAGCAGCGCCGGTGAATCCCACAGATAGAACATTGTTTACCTGTGTCTTTGTCCATGATCAAGCTTGATCTATTGGGAGACGTAGAGAAGCTGTATAGGAACGCGTCTCTGGAAGCCTGGGGGAACGGTAGGAAGTGTCACCCTTATGTAGTTTCATCAGTTAAACACAACACAAATGTATGCAACCAACATTGGACTGTATGGTCACAATTAAAGTGGCAAACCAAGCCATTTTCCCCCCTGTTTCTCCCCCCCCTCCCTCCCCGTTGGATTGAAGTAGGGGGGTCTTCAGGGCTGATCTCCGTTAATTTCAGCTCTGGGGACCCCCTTCTTCCGGAGATACTTACCTCTGTATGGGGGTGGCGGTAGCCACTCCGCTCGGCTACCAGGATTTACATTATGGCGGAGTTTCAAAGCTCCCGCGCCCGGCGGGCCAATGGGAAGCTGTGACATCATCAGGTTGGGATTACTACCGGCCCGCCCGACGCGGGAGCTTTAAACTTTAAAACCCAGCTCGCCCAGCCGGAGCGGCTACCAGCACCTACTGCGGAGGTAAGTATCTCCGGAAGCAGGGGGTCCCTGGAGCCGAAACGAGTGGGGTTCAGCTCCGGTGACCTCTTGCTTCGAACTGGTGTTAAAAATAATAAAAACATTTAAATCAGCATTGCTCATTTAAGAGGACATCAGCAAAAGCTCATAATCCATTCCTAAAAGATAAATCAACAAGGGTCCACACATGAAGTTATATATATATATATATATATATGGGCTCTATTCAACAAGCCTCTAAATGCTTAATAGATGTATCCATCCTTAACTCCCGTGTATTGTGAGGGAGGCTAATGATTATTAACAATGGTTTTGGAGCATTAGTACATAAAGTACATAAATATTAAAGACATTGTAACCTTGGAAAGGCTGCCAGCAATGCTGATTAGCAAAGCAGTTTATGCTGGATAATCATGTTCAATATTTCTAATAAATAAAATAAAAACTAAGTACAGGGGGAAGTTTTCAATGAGGTGTCATGGGTCGCAAAAAGAAAAGTGAAGACTATTTGTAAGATATTTTTGATTTCGGACTGAATAAGTAGGACTGGAGATGTATTCTAAAGGGTTTTTTTTTTGGTTTTTTTTTAGCAGCAAAGGGATTTGGCGTTAGAACATGAAAAAGACTCACAGAATTCGACATGGCTGCGCAGTGATAAAGTGTATCCTTGCCGGCAAACCGCGACACGTTTTCCAGCACCATGCCCAGCAGCGGAAGGTAGAGCTGAGAGATTTTAGCCTGCTGGTTCTGCAACACAATGCATAGATAACAAGATCATTACACAGGCATACCCCGCATTAACGTGCGCAATGGGACCGGAGCATGTATGTAATACAGGCATACCCCGCATTAACGTGCGCAATGGGACCGGCGCATGTATGTAATACAGGCATACCCCGCATTAACGTGCGCAATGGGACTGGAGCATGTATGTAACACAGGCATACCCCGCATTAACGTGCGCAATGGGACCGGAGCATGTATGTAATACAGGCATACCCCGCATTAACGTGCGCAATGGGACCGGAGCATGTATGTAATACAGGCATACCCCGCATTAACGTGCGCAATGGGACCGGAGCATGTATGTAATACAGGCATACCCTGCATTAACGTGCGCAATGGGACCGGAGCATGTATGTAACACAGGCATACCCCGCATTAACGTGCGCAATGGGACCGGAGCATGTATGTAACACAGGCATACCCCGCATTAACGTGCGCAATGGGACCGGAGCATGTATGTAACACAGGCATACCCCGCATTAACGTGCGCAATGGGACCGGAGCATGTATGTAATACAGGCATACCCCGCATTAACGTGCACAATGGGACCGGAGCATGTATGTAACACAGGCATACCCCGCATTAACGTGCGCAATGGGACCGGAGCATGTATGTAATACAGGCATACCCCGCATTAACGTGCGCAATGGGACCGAAGCATGTATGTAATACAGGCATACCCCGCATTAACGTGCGCAATGGGACCGGAGCATGTATGTAATACAGGCATACCCCGCATTAACGTACGCAGTGGGACCGGAGCATGTATGTAACACAGGCATACCCCGCATTAACGTGCGCAATGGGACCGGAGCATGTATGTAACACAGGCATACCCCGCATTAACGTGCGCAATGGGACCGGAGCATGTATGTAACACAGGCATACCCCGCATTAACGTGCGCAATGGGACCGGAGCATGTATGTAACACAGGCATACCCCGCATTAACGTGCGCAATGGGACCGGAGCATGTATGTAATACAGGCATACCCCGCATTAACGTGCGCAATGGGACCGGAGCATGTATGTAATACAGGCATACCCCGCATTAACGTGCGCAATGGGACCGGAGCATGTATGTAACACAGGCATACCCCGCATTAACGTGCGCAATGGGACCGGAGCATGTATGTAATACAGGCATACCCTGCATTAACGTACACAATGGGACCGGAGCATGTATGTAATACTGTACCATCTTCACGCTGCTGCGGTGCTTAGTCGGCTTTGAACAATGCACAGACAGACCATGTATTATTATTATTATATATTATTATTATATATTAGCCCTTACCTTCACTAGGGACAAATGCAAATCCCACTTGTGAGCACATTCACATGTCTCAGACAGGCCTGCCTTTCCCCATTATCTCCCAGCATACAGTGCTTCCACTGCAGCCAGGGATTCTGGGTTTACGAGTGGAGGATATTGAAACATATCCTATTCCCGGGTTTACGAGTGGAGGAGTATATTATCCGTTTTTTAATATTTTCACTGATTTGATTTATGGTCTTGTTTTGCACATTAGACCACTGTGTTTATATATTTGCACTTATTGATCATTTGATCACCGATATTATTCATTATATCACTTATCACTTTGTTGAATACGTTTTCTATATTTATTTGATTACTATATCACTTAAGCACACCTACGTGTTGAGCGCCACGCTCCTTTTCTGTATACGATTTATTTCTCAGCAAGAGGTCAGGAAAAAAGCAGGAAGTCTCCTTTTATTAATCTGTGTGTAAAAATGGCTTAACAAACACACAGATACCCAGCAAGCTCTCAGAAACCCCCCCAAAATTATATATATATATATATATATATATATATATATATATATATATATATATATATACAGTATATAAGTGTCAAAAGGAGTGCTACTGGGCGTGGCTAATTGTATAAAACAAGAAACAAAGAAGTCCAGAGCAACATCCAATGTGACAAAAATACACAGTGAAATACCTATATATCTCTTGATAAAAGGGTAATTTAGTTAACCCTTTGGCCAAAGCGTGTAAGTCTGTGTGTTTGTTAACTTTGTCCAGCAGGTGTCGGCTGTTTTGGAGGTTAGTAGCTCCTCCCACCCAGGGTTTAAAGCTTCCCCCCCCACTGTCCAGGTAAGCAGGTTTACTTTTCATGCAGCTGGTTGCGACAGGTTCAATGCCAGGACCATCCTTCCTCTAATTATAGAGGTAAATAAGGATTTTAATCAGTTAGTGTTAGGACCTGCGATATTATGGTCATGCCTTGAAAGTGGCTCGCAGGCTTATACGCTTTGGCCAAAGGGTTAACTAAATGACCCCTTTTTCAAGAGATATATAGGCATTTCACTGTGTATTTTGTCACATTGGATGTTCCTCTGGACTTCTTTGTTTCTTGTAAAAATGGCTTCACTGATAAAGGATTGTACATTTTCTGTGCATGTGCGTTTCTGGGGATAACGAGTAGAAATGATTCCTGCAATTAATAAATTAACGATGAATGATGGAAAGCAAAGAAGGGTGGGCCGCCGTGCTGATCCTTTCTTCCAAGTAGTAACAAATGCATAGGGAGTAGGGGGTATGATACCTTTTTATTGGACCAACAAGTAGTTGATATGTTACAAGCTTTCGAACCTCTCAGGGTCCTTCATCAGGTTTTACTCGATGGGTCCTCCTCTCTGGGTCCTATCCAATGGGTCCTCCTCTGTGGGTCCTATCCAATGGGTCCTCCTCTCTGGGTCCTATCCAATGGGTCCTCCTCTCTGGGTCCTATCCAATGGGTCCTCCTCTCTGGGTCCTATCCAATGGGTCCTCCTCTCTGGTCCTATCCAATGGGTCCTCCTCTCTGGGTCCTATCCAATGGGTCCTCCTCTCTGGGTCCTATCCAATGGGTCCTCCTCTCTGGGTCCTATCCAATGGGTCCTCCTCTCTGGGTCCTATCCAATGGGTCGTCCTCTCTGGGTCCTATCCAATGGGTCCTCCTCTCTGGGTCCTAACCAATGGGTCCTCCTCTCTGGGTCCTAACCAATGGGTCCTCCTCTCTGGGTCCTAACCAATGGGTCCTCCTCTGTGGGTCCTATCCAATGGGTCCTCCTCTCTGGGTCCTATCCAATGGGTCCTCCTCTCTGGGTCCTATCCAATGGGTCCTCCTCTCTGGGTCCTATCCAATGGGTCCTCCTCTCTGAGTCCTATCCAATGGGTCCTCCTCTCTGGGTCCTATCCAATGGGTCCTCCTCTCTGGGTCCTATCCAATGGGTCCTCCTCTCTGGGTCCTATCCAATGGGTCCTCCTCTCTGGGTCCTATCCAATGGGTCCTCCTCTCTGGGTCTTATCCAATGGGTCCTCCTCTCTGGGTCCTATCCAATGGGTCCTCCTCTCTGGGTCCTATCCAATGGGTCCTCCTCTGTGGGTCCTATCCAATGGGTCCTCCTCTCTGGGTCCTATCCAATGGGTCCTCCTCTCTGGGTCCTAACCAATGGGTCCTCCTCTCTGGGTCCTAACCAATGGGTCCTCCTCTGTGGGTCCTAACCAATGGGTCCTCCTTTGTGGGTCCTAACCAATGGGTCCTCCTCTGGTACTATCTGATGAAGGACCCTGGGAGTTTCGAAATCTTGTAACATATCAACTACTTGTTGGTCCAACAAAAGGTATCATCCCACCTACTCCCTGTCCCTCCTCTGTTATTGTCTACGTTGTGTGTATATAAAAGGTTATCTTGACATCCCACCTTGTACAATCATTACCTTGTGTTGATACCGGTTATCGAAAGCATGCTTGATTAATAGCTGCTTTAAAGTCGAGATGGCAATGAATCGGATGTCAACATTTTCTTGTATAGCCTGTGTAACTTCTCTCAACAGGAGGCCGACCAGAAAGTGATGCGTGCAATAGTCGTCGGACAAACTGCATTCCAGATTCACATCTGTATGCCAAAAGAAAACAGAAAATCAATGCATTTGCCAGCCTCCAGAACTGCCGTGATTTGTATACTGCCTATAAACAGTGTGAGTATCTGTGCAGCTATTCTATCAATTAGAATTTGATTCAGATTATAATACAGAGGTGGGCAAGTACACTCCTCAAGGACCAGCAACAGGTTGGGTTTTCAAGATATCCTTGCTTCAGCACCAGTGGCTCATTCAGTGGCCGTCTTCGACTGAGCCACCTGTGCTGAAGCTGGGATATCCAGAATACCTGACCTTTTGGTGGCCCTTGAGGACTGGAGTTGCCCACCCCTGGTGTAATATAAAATGACGTATTTTTGACACAGGTCATCTAACGATGGTATCATGTCAATCTGTAGTACTGCTGATTTCTCTGGCGCCTGGGTGAGGGGAGGTGGAATTGTTCCAATTTTAAAATCATAATATGAATAATTAACCCGCAGAACACAAACTGCCATTGTTACGTTTCCCGAAATAAATATTAGCTACTTGGCCATCACAAAAAGCGCTTTCAGGCTGTGCGCCAAAGAATAAAATGTTCTGTGAATTTACATTTGACCACTGCGTGGTTCTGAAGGCAATTTCTTCTGTGATATGCCCAGCTAGGTCCTAGTCACCTACTATATATAAAAGTAGGCATGGGTTAACCACTTCTGCTTTCAATGAGCAATCAATGCAATATCCTACGTGTTTTAAAAAAAAAAAAAAAATATGTTCAGTTGTATTGGATAATTACATATTACTTTTTTTTTTTTTTAATTCTATGCAGATTTTAGCCTACTTTCCCTTCAGTGCAAGATCATTGCAACACTTTCATGTTTGTGATAATTTGATGCCAATGTTCCCAGCAGTTTGAGCTGCAAACTGTAACAATAGATAATGTTACCTTAGTAATATAAGAATACATTGTAGCTGCTGATTTACACTGACTGAAGGATTGATTGTTACTGAAAGGCAGCCATTAAGTGAACCCTGGGAAGCAGGATTTTGATCAATCACGGTAGAACTAATTGATCAGCATCTTAGGTAATGTGTTTTTTTTTTTGTTTTTTTATTGCGGCTTGGATTGCCTCTTTTATGCAACATAACTACTAAGAATCTCACCCAGTTATATTCATGTAGAGGTGGCACTTCTGAATTAGAAATAGTCTTTTAGACTTGTCTTGAAGGCCTGTCACAGTGCAATTGCAGGTTTAAGAAGGAATTCCAGACACTCCCGTGGAACCTCTATT
The DNA here is from genome assembly GCF_040206685.1 of Ascaphus truei. Lineage (NCBI taxonomy): Eukaryota > Metazoa > Chordata > Amphibia > Anura > Ascaphidae > Ascaphus > Ascaphus truei. The sequence continues at coordinate 12,837 of NW_027455651.1, forward strand.
GTTTGATTCAAAAAATTGAATCTTAATATTCACGGCTACTGCCAAATCTCTGATGACATGGAAAGGTGGAGACCCGTTCAAGAGCCAGCCATGAAATGTAATTAGCCAACCCTTCTGCTGCTTCCAGCCACTGATTGTGAAATAAGATGTCACAGAGGCTCCAAAGTTTTACAGTGTTTACAAAGTTATAAAGTCTGTACTGCAGCAACTTTACTTTCACACACTTCTCTCTCTCAAAGATCTTCGCTCCTTTGCCACTACCTGTAACTCAGGTCTGAAGGTGGGAAGCAGAGGGTCTTCAGGTGCTCAACCGCGTTGATTTCAGGAATCCCCCGCTCCCCGAGATATTTACCTCCGTGGGTGATGTCGGTAGCAGCTCCGCAAGTTTAAATGTTCCGGTCACGCAGGCCAATAGGAAGCTGCAAGGGATGAAATCATGGCTTCCTATTGGACCACGTGACGCGGGACATTTAAGCCGACATTTCGATAGCCCCCACACAGCAAAGCCAGAGCTGCTACCGGCACTCCCTACGGAGGTATCTCAAGAAGCCAGGGCTCCCCCAAAATGGACATTAACACAGTTCAGGAGACCACCTGCTTCACTCCCATAACCATAAAAATGGAATGCAGGATTACTGCTTTAATCTCTCGTTCTTCCCCTACTCCCCCTGTACAGTACACTCACATCAGGCTGGTATTCCCTTCTCTCACCACCTCTTACGCACACTCTACCCACTGCACTCACATTTACTCCTCTGGCTCATGGCGATGAGACGATAAACTCTTTGAACGTTACTTTTGTGAGGGATTTATCCCACCGGTATTATTATATATCCTGTATTATTGTATTTTAATGTTGTATAAATTGTAAAAAATAAATAAAAAAATACAACTATACATACAAATGCGCACTCGTAAGTACAATGCAAGATTCATTTTTGTTAGTTTCTTTTTGGAGGAATACCTGTCAGGATTGATTATTAGAAAAAGCAAGGAGTATTAAAATGCTTGCGGAAGGGAAATGAAACCTTTGAAGTACTGTAGCATAAGCCATGTTTTCATAACTAGAACCACATTGAATGAAGATCTTTTTTCAAGATCACACAGCTTGTAAGTGGCCTAGGGGGAAAAAACGGAACATATTGGCTTGTATATTTAATAGGTGCAATCCCAGGGTCAGGTATTGAATTTCTGTGTGTTTGTCAATCAACTGTCCTCTTTCCCCTTATCCCCATCCTGTCCTCATCAGAGAGTCAATAAGGATAAGGGAAAGTGGGGAGGGGGGAGGGGGGACTCTGGCTGCACAAGCACTTCTGATCACACAGTGACATCACACAGTGACATCACACAGAAGGGAGCAGCCAAAGCTAAGTACTCTGATCCCAAATCTCACTTTAATAAATAAAAATACTTATAGATGTCCGATTTGGCTAAAAAGGTATCAATTTCCCAGGTGAGACCCCTTAAACATGGCACTGGAATTAGTGGGTCCTAGGAGGGATTAAACCCTTTAAAAAAACTAAAACTTGACCCTTAAAACATGCCATCTCCCAGAATTCCCCCAAAGGTCTTCAAACAGCAAAACTTTAGATGCCCATGACTGTCACTAGTGGAAGGGCTGTTTCCCGTCTCTGTTCTGCTGGATAGAAAATGATCTATGATTTTTCTCTTCTTATAGCAGTTAATGCTCACTGCCAGTCTGCCTCCCTCGGAGAAGCCCGGCTGGTGCACTCTGGGGGAAAGGATGCAACAGGAGCAAAAAGAGTGACGTCTGCAGGCATCTGGTCTCTAAGGTCATGGGAATAAATGCAGGGACTTAAAATCAGCAGTGAAAATGCCACTGGTGACAAGTTAATGATGTTAGTAAAAGGAGAAGCTATTTTTGGCCTGTGGGCAGCATTGTTAATAACATTAGTGGGAGGCAAGAGGGGCCACGAATGCTTATGGCAGCTTTGATTTTTTTTCCGATAGGTAAATCAAGTGTCCCGAACCAACCTACCTACGGAAGTGAACCGTTCCACCGCATATGAAAACAAATCTAATGGTTGTGTAAAAAGAAAAGGTACACATATAAAAATGCTGATCGAGACAGTCGACATTTAGTGCTCAAATATAGCATAGCCCTGGGGCTCTTAACTCTGGTCCTCAAGACCCCCCAAAACCCCCAACAGGTCAGGTTTTCAGGATATCCCTGCTTCAGCATATGTGGCTCAATCAGTGGCTCAGGCTGAGCCACTGATTGAGCCACCTGTGCCGAAGCAGGGATATAATGAAAACCTGACCTGTTGGTGGCCCTTGAGAACCCCTGGCATAACCTATTCATCCGGATCTACAAGGTGACCATCTTCACACCGAATGGGTAACCCATCTGTTGCCAGAGGGGTCAGCAACACATTGCACCAAAGGGGTTAGGATACCATTCTTATAACGGAGCAAAAAAACTCAGCTGTGATCAGTCGCCACCTTTCAAATTAATGAGATCAGATCAATACGAGATGGCAGCATTTTTGGAGCACTTTGATGATTAACATGTATAAGATCGTAACAAAACAAAGGAATTAATGATATTACAGAAAACCTCCCACCCCTCCCCCCCAGTAGAACTCTAGGGGTTAGATCCTCAGGAGGTTGTTAATTTTCCCCTAACAATGTGACGTTCGAGAAATTGAGAATGGGCGTTATTTTCCTTATTATTAACGGATATCCTCAAAACTAATTAGATGCAAAAATAACGCCGTTCGTCAAAGCAGCAGTGCTATTAATTGTGATGTACAGTACATGTCTCAGGGACGCTTTCTCTAATACACTGCGCATGCGCATTGGTCAAACCTTAAGGTGTACTATTACGGCAGTGCTTTTAATGGAGATTTTTACGGGAGTTACCAAAAGATAATGCAAATCTTGTAACAACATTACAAATGTATGGTTTTTACACTTAATTATATGGTGTATAATGTAATAATTACTGTATAACCTATGGGTGGGAAATAATGTACATCCACACCTCAACAATATTCATTAATATTTCGTTTGTATTCATGTACAATTAAAATAAATGATGGAAGGACAAATTAAATATGAATTGATATTGTTGAGGAATGATGTATGGATATACATTATTGTACACCCATACTTTAAACAGTCATTATTACATTATATACCATGATATTAGTTCACACAAACATATCACTATAATCACTAAAAAACATGTGATGTGTTTCAGACATTTATATGATCCATAATATATATATCTTTGTGTGGCACGTGTAACTTTTTGTAATGAAAGGGTTAAGCCCTTTTAGGCTTTGCTTTTAGGCTATTCCAAGAACTAACTCAAAGATACTCAGGGTCTGGGTGTTAACGCCAGCTGTTGGAAGGTGCTAAATATTGAAACGTTATTCCCGTGCGCTTACATTAACGGCGGTCTGAGGAGCTCATCCCTGCTGATCGCGGCTGCGTGTGCTATGGCGTGAGCGGCGCGTACCAGATCCGGCCTTCTCTGAGGCCGAATCCAGTAGGTACCTGCGCGCGCCTGCTGAAAGCGCGATGCACGACCGCATTTTGAAAAGACGTGGATTTTGTCTTTTCATGCGGTGACGGCGTCACGTGGTTTCCTGTAAACCAATGATAGTGCAGATAGGTTAGACCGGGGGTGCACAAACTGGGGGGGCGCTAGTTTTTCTGTGGGGTAGTGCGGCAGTTATAGAGGTCCTGCGCTCTCCCTCCAAGGCATTTAAATGAAATCTGGGGGACCGCGCAAGGCCTCTATAACACACTTACCTTCCCTTCCAGCGATGCGTCGTCATGGTAACCCGGCATAAAATGACACCTGTGGTAGGTCACGTGACGTCACGTTACCATGGCAACGCGACGTCACATGACCCCTATTGTCATTTGATGCCGGGGGCCGAGCAGAGGGGGGGGCACGAGGTGGCGAGGAGAGCAGGCAGGGTGCGCACGGGGAAATGTTTGTGCACCCCTCGGTTAGACCAATGAGAGGGAAGTATTTCAAACCAATGAGAGCGAAGTCTGATGATACGTGACATCATGGCCGCCAGCCGCCTCCCCCCACCCCCCGACACGCATACCATCGTGACCCCTAGACCACTGATTACATCCGAAAGTGGTGCACGCGCCATCAGTCACTCCGACGCACGCACTGACTGGGGCCACAGCCTAAGATAAACTGCTCGTTTTCATATGATTTGCATACGAGTAAGCCTAAAGTCCGTTAAAATGTATCGATCCCTTATTTTTAAGGAAAATGCCAGGACATCGTTACACTAAGCACCTTTGGGGACACGCGTTACGGATAGTGATACGTTAAATTGAGATAACGTAACAATAACAAATTAATGATCTTCTGAGGATCTTCCCCTAGGAGACTTATTCTAAGTCTGCTGAAGCAGGTGATCAGGCTGTTTTCAGACAAATTTCCATATTGAAGTCAAAGTGAAATTTCGGACCCAATGGCCTCTTCGACAGATATAGAATAAGTCCCTAAAAGTTTGTTATGATAATATAGGCATTATTCATAAAACAAATGCTGTGTAGAATGATACAGATTGTGTTTGATGTGCGTGCAATTGTTCATTTATTGAGTGAACAGTTATTTTCTTCCTAAACGTCTAGTGATACATCATGCAAGTGGACATTCCGCAGCATGTATTCAAAGCATCTTCACTGGAAAGACACAACGATCTCAAGTTACCTTGAACTCTCTGCAGCTTGGGTTTTGCAAATGTCATTGGTAGGTTCAGAGGAATGAAGTGCTCGTGATTGCAAATAGTTTGTAAAAACTCAAATTTGTATTCAGTCAGTATCTGTGCAGAGAGAGAACACATTACATCAGTCCAGTGTGTGGTTCATGTTACATACAGTAGTTACATAGTAGATGAGGTTGAAAAAAGAGATATGTCCATCAAGTTCAACATATGCTAAAATGTAGACGACAAAGACTTATCTTATATTTGTATTTACAGCATATTGATCCAGAGGAAGGCAAACAAAAAACCCCAGTGACATATCATCCAATGCTGTCTCATAAGGGGAAAAATAAATTCCGTCCTGACTCCAATAATGGCAATCAGATGAATCCCTGGATCAACATCCTTCCCATGTATACTTATTTGGTATATCCCTGTATACCTTTCCTTTCTAAAAGATGTCCAAACTTTATTGAAGCTTTCTATTGTATCTGCCATCACAGTCTCCATGGGTAATGAATCCCACATTGTAACTGCCCTTACTGTAAAGAACCCTTTCCTTTGTTGCTGGTGAAATCTCCTTTCCTCCAACCTTAAGAGGTGACCCTGTGTCCTTTGTACTGCACTTGGGATGAATAGTTATTTTGAAAGTTCCTTGTATTGTTCTCACACTTCTTCAACTGTAGATTAATCTTTCATAACATCAGTAAAAGACAAAGATATATGAATTCTAATCTAACTGGAATAAATCATAATGACCCCGATTTACTTAACAGTGCTAAGACTACAACCTCACTGTCCCCAAGACTTTGCACCGTTTAGTAAATGTCATCCTAATTATACAAAATATTTTATACCTACATCATCATAAGTTTGGTGTACATTAAACAAACAGCTCCTACACCCCGTTTTACCAAAGCTTTAATTTTTCTTTAATGTGGTCTACACTGATTCTGATATCCACTTGAAAATCTTTAGGGTTATAACCACTGTCGAAATGGCAGCTGTGTTCTCGTTAATTACAAAACGTGCGGCCACTACTACGCATGTGAAGATCATTACAATGCATTGGTGCAGTAGGGTTTGTAAACTCGTGTGAGTAAGGCCTCGGAAAAAGTAGGCACGTGCGCGCGACGGAGCGAAAAATCAGCCGCGCTTCATCGCGCACTCGGGCATGCGCTCTATCGCCTGCCTCATTGAGGTGCAGCCTTTTGTTCGTGCCGAGTACAGTATGGGCATGACCTAAGCCCTATACACACTGATGTAGCAAGACTTACAGTACTGTCCTCTGTGCCAATGCTGCCCGGTCACAGCACCAGAGGACTAACCCTGCAGGGAGTCCCATTCAGAAGCATGGATCGTCCGCAGCCCCACTGCACCAGACACTGTCCCCAGCACCGCAGACTGTCCGCAGTGCCCGGGACAGTAACTTACTACATCTGTAGGCAGAGAAGGATGGGTCGCAGTTCTGGTCCTTTCTTCCATGTAGTAACAACCGAGGGAGAGGGAGTAAGGGGTATGATGCCTTTTGTTGGACCAACACGTGGTTGCTATGCTACAAGCTTTCGCACCTTTCGGGATCAGGGTTACCCGATGAAAGACGCTGAGAGGTTCGAAAGCTTGTAACATATTAACTACTTCTTGGTCCAATAAAAGGTAAAGTATCATACCCCTGCTCCCCCTCCCTCCTTTGTAATTACCACATCTGTATAATATAAATGAGGCCTGCATCGTGACTTTGTTATATTTTTTATTATTACAAATAACAACTGGATTAAAAAATAAAAGCAGAAATCTGTTTTTTTTTTTTTTTTGTAAAGAGCAGTTTGAGTTTCTTTGTTGTTCTCCACAATGTGTTTTGTTTAACCCCAGTATTACCCTTAAAAAGTACCTGGGAGGTTACACTGTGTATTACCTACATCCTGTTGTTCTAACAATGTAAAGTAGACTAAGGGTAGAGATTGTTTTTAATTCAACCCTTACCCAGACATTGTGCAAATATTTGCATTCAATTACTATAAAATGGAACAAATATTTAAATATGGTTACAGATTAACTAGATTTCATGTGAAATTGTTTAGTATTAAAGTGGCAACACATTTTTATTTTATCTGTGAAAAGCTTTCCTTTTGTAGCAGATTTGTCAATGTCTTTTCCCTTTATTGGTTACTAATGTAACATTTGCCTTTGTGTTACCTTGGGATCTTTGGGACTAAATCCAGACATGTAGTCATTGATGAGGTTAAAAACGAACCCTCTGTCCATGAAGGTTAGACATCTCTGAAAAACATAAGCAACAAAGTGACAGCAGTTTTGTTAGAAATCCGTTTATTATATTAAAATCTATGAATGAGAACTTTTATCAAGACAATTGAATGATAATATGTTTAAGGTTTAGAATTCATATGTAACTAAAAGAGATGAATTGCAGTTAAGGTTTAATGCATAACAGATGTTGGAAGTTGGTTTAGATATTGTATTTCAGGCCTAGTCTGAAATCCTAAAGTGTGTAAAATTCTATGTTACAGGAAAAGCATGAGGAGAAAGGGGGTTAGAGATCAATAAATACAGTTGTATCTTGATCAGCTCTCTCTCTCTCTTCCCAAGACCTCTCTCTCTTTGATCTATCATTACCATCTGAGAGGAAGAGCATATGATCCTAATTGATTGAACTTCCATCTGTAAGTAACACTAAGAATAAACTACAACTGTCTGCTGAACAACAATCTTCTGAAGTGCTGGAATCTTTATGAACAAGGAATAAGGTGAAATTATTCTAACAAGTGTCAAAGACAGGACAACATGTATCGCCAACAGTGTTTCTCAACTAGGTTGCCGGGGGAACAATGGTGTGCCGTGACCCTCTGCCAAGGGTGCCGCGAACACAGGCGACCAACTCAACTGGCTGTGAAATGGGCAAATGCGCTGCTTGGAGATGTAGAGGCTGGAATCGTCCTCTCCTCTCTCAGCCCGGCACAGTAGAGAGAGAGGCGCCTCTCCATCTCCACACAATGCAGGGCGCGTCTGCTGAGCAGCTGACATGTTTGAGGTGGGTGGGAAGGTTGGTGAGGAAAGAGGGAAGGGCTTTGTGTGGGGAGGAGAGTGTGGTGGTTTTGTGTTGGGAGGATGAGGAAGGCTAGTGCGTTTTGTGGGGTGGGGGATGGTGTGTGGTGTAAGTAAGAGGAGAGTGAATGGAGTGTTTATGATTAAGAAAGAGGGTAAGTGTAACAGGGCATTTCCCATGTCTAAAAGTCTGTCATTTGCAGAGGAGTCCAGCAGGGAGATGGTTAATTTCAGAATTAATTGACCAGTCTCCACCTGGCTCATCAAGCAGGCCCTAAAAGCCTGCAGCACAGACTGCCTGGGATCGCTGGCACAGAAAAGTCTCGGCTGACAGAGAGATCCCAGGGGAAAAAGAGACTCTGTCCCGGGCAGCATTGGTCCCTAGAACACACCAGAAGGAACCCACACAGACACCCCCACAGACACTGGACTGTCATGGAGAGCACCCTGACTACAAGTATCTCTCTTTGGGACTGTGTCAAAGGTTGGTAAGAGGCCTTGCCTTCCAGCCCTCAGATAGGGACTGCTGAAGGTTATTCAGTCACCTGCATGGGGTTAGGCCCATGGAGTTAGGTTAGGTGTGTTAGGGGGTTAAGTATGGGCCTGGGGGGCGCATGAGGTAGGCTGAGGGGGCGAGACTGGTGAGCTAATTCCTGCGGGGGGTGCTGGGTTGGTGGGCGCGGGGGGAGCTGGGTTGGCGGGTGAGGGCTCGAACAGCGCTTCCCCTCTGTCCCCCGTTGGGAGCAGGGGGGTGCGGGCCCACAGGCAGCAGGCCGGACACCCTGCTTTCCCTGCGCATGCACACAGAGACCTCTGTTCTGCGCATGCGCACGGGGATCGCCGGCATTTTTTTTCCTGACACTTTTTTTTAATGTAACGGGCACAGCCTTTGCCCCCTGAGTCACTGGGCCTGGGATGCCAACCCCATCAGACCCACCCTGTTGGTGGCCCTGTATACAAGACATACAGTAGCATGCACAGTTAGAGATAATAAATATTTTAGGCGTATGTAACAGTTACAGACCAGATTAAAATGTGAGAAAGCTTTAGTTTTGAAAGAACCTAAACTGGTGGTAGATGTGAGAGTTTTGGGGTGAACGGTAAGAAAAGGAGGAGCGGCCGGATACTTTGCTAAACCTTGGGACCATGAACAGTCTTTTGGAGTCAGATCTTAGATGATAAGTTCTGCATGTGGTAGGGGTGAGGAGCTTGTTCAGATAGATGGGTAGCTTGCCCAGGAAGTATTTGAAAGCAAGACAGGAAAAATTTACTTTGCACCTAGACTCAAGTGATGACCAATCTAGTTCTTTGAGCATTTCGCAGTGATGTGTGTAGTAGTTGCATTGGAGAACAAAATGGCATATTGAATTATAGAGGGTGGCAAGTTTGCTAAGGTGGGTTTGGGGTGCCAAGCTGTATACTATGTCCCCATAGTCGATAATTGTCTTTAGCATCTGCTGTGCAATACGCTTTCTGACCAGCAGACTTGGGGAGGATTTGTTCCTGTAAAGTTCACCTAGTTTGGAATAGGTTTTGGATGTCAGGGTATCAATGTGCAACCCGAATGTTAAATGGGAGTCAAACCATATGCCCAAGTATTTAAAACTAGTAACAGGAGTTAGGGTGATGTTAGCGTTGGTTCTTACCTGGAGCTCAGTATACACACACACACACACACACACACACACACACACACACACACACACACACACACACACACACACACACACACACACACACACACACACACACACACACACACACACACAAACACACACACACACACACACACACACACACACACCCTCCACCCCCCCCCCCTAATAGATTTACCAACTGTTGGGAGAATGTTGGCCTTGCTAAACTTTTCTTTGTGCCTTATTACTACGTGACTAGTGTTAAACAGCATTCTCAGCAGGAAACAGAAGTAGACACTTTCTTACCTTGATGAAGTTGGCCAAACTAATGTTCACATTCCTGGACTCCTCCTGAATCTCGCTATATCTTATGGTCACATGTGGAATGATTGAGAGAAGCAGTGAATGTAACACATTTTGGTAAGAGTCGGGAAACCTTTGAGGTCTGGAAACCTGCAATGGATGCACCCATGGTTAGCAGTGGGAACAAAGAGGATTTAAAACAAGATGTACTATATGCTGCTAAGCCTTAGTGATCCATATGACCAATTCATCGTTAAGAAATGTAGACAAACAATTAATATTTAGAATACAACTGTACATGGGGAAAAATGAACAAGAAAATGGGGAAGTAGGAAGGACCAATAAGCATGGACATAATAATGTAATAATGTTTCAACTTTAAACGAGTTGCCTGTTAGCATTGATATTGCTTTGCCAGTACTACTGAATACATTTGGCCGTGATGTTTTAAGGCACAGAATATGTTACTTTGGGACACAGCACCATTCTTAGGGCTCGTTTATAGTGGGCGCGCGGCACGGAGCGCATGGCATTGTGCGCGCCTATCGCTAGAGTGATCCCTGCACTGAGGTCTAAGGCGATGGGGAGGCGTGGCGGACGCGTCACAAGGCTGGTTCGCCCTCCGTGGCTGAACCGCTCACGTGACGCGACAATCGCATGAAAAGACAAAATCATTCGTCTTTTAAAAAATCTGCCGCGCGGTCGCTCTGCGTCGCTTGCGCAGTCGTGGGCACTGTTGGCGGCCTCAAAGAGGTCTGTTGTCGGTGCCGCGCGCCCACTATAATCGCGGCCTTATGCTTGCGTCTGTGTCAAATGTATGAAGTAGTGTCTTAAATCTTATACAGATTGCCAACCATGAAGGTTAATTCAAACTCAGACCCGGCAAAAAAAAAAATGTAAGTGAAACAATTATGCAGAATTTGATGTATTCCATGATATATTTAGGTCTGTCGTGCTAGTCCCCTTGATGTCCTACCATTGACACACCCCGAATCGCAATCTGACAGATACAAAATAAATGTCTTAATATATGGACTGTAAGAGACATGACATGAAGGATACTTTTTCATCAACGTGCCTTGATACATAATCCTATTTACATGGATATTATTTAGTGGAGTTGTGTCTTATCACATTACCTTGATTTTGTTCTCTTCAATTAGGTACAGTGCCATAGCTTTTGCCAAAGCTTCAAAGAAAAACCAAGAGTACTGGAACAAACAAACAAACAAACAAACAAACCGTTATACATACATAATGAAAACAATGACTGTACATTCCAATGCAGCAGACCAGGAGCGGCCAACTCCAGTCCTCAAGAGCCACCAACAAGTCAGGTTTTAAGGATATCCCTGCTTCAGCACAGGTGGCTCAATCAGTGGCTCAGTCAAAGATTGACTTGTTGTTGACCCTTGGGGAAAGGAGTAGGCTACCCCTGTTCTAAGCAGTGCAGAAGAGCCTGGGGACCCTCTGCAGATATGTAGACCCCTGGTTGGGAATGACACAGTTTTATGACATCTGGGGCCATATTTACTAAGTCGTGCTATTCAATAAGAAACGTTATGGCCCATTCCCTTCGTTGGGCTGTAAGTTGTAGCCGGGAGCTGGAAGGTGTCGTATGAAATAACACAAATCACATAGCACACCAGTCTTAATGTAGAAGAATACAAAAAAAAAAAGGTAGTACAGAATCCACATTTTGGTGCAAAATTACACCTTCATCAGGACTGCAATGAATGCGCACCCAGCATCTGCAATTCAAGTTGGTGTGCATCTCCGAAACCGCTCATGGAATAGTACCATGCAGTTTATATGGGACCTACTGATCAGCTTTAGATACATTCAGGGTTCCTACCATCAGCTTATTGTGGCAAAACCTCTCATCAGGCCACATCATGAAGCACAAGTACCACTCATATGTACAGAAGTCATTGTCCTGTCAGTGAGCAGATCCCATCAAATACCAACAAACGGATATTAACTTTACCTTCAGTAACTTGTTAATTGCTAGAAAATCTGCGGACTGCTTCAGCACGGTTGTCATTGTCGTTGCCAGAATGTCATGCATTGTTTTGGTTTGAGGGCTGCTTGGTTTCTCTGTTTTAAAGACGTACTAGGAAAAAGAAATATAAAAAATATATAATACATTTTTTAAGAAATCAATATATTTTTATAGTGCGTTAATTTAATATTTTGGCTATTGCGTGGAATATAGTTTAGCGGTTCTGCACTTTACCATCTGTCATGATAATGTCATGAGATATTATGTATTTTAATCCACCTGGTGCTTCAGGGGTTAAAACAGTACAACTTGGGTTTAAAAATGCCACATACAGATGCAGCGGCCGTTATCCGACCCTTTATCGAGTTGAATCACGCACTACAGTGCGCGGTGGTCCAAGATGGTCCTCTGCAGACTAAATGGCTCATCAGATTAACACAGCAGGGGTCCCAGCTGTGTTAATCCTACCGGGGTCTACTGTAAGTGACGCGCAGAAAGAGAGAGGCTGAGTCACTCTGCCTGCGCGCCTCTAACAGGCGATCACGGAGGTTTTCTTTAAAATTTTAACACTACAGTATGGTAGCAGGGCGTCTTTGGAGCTGAACCGCATTGATTTCAGGTCCGGGTACCCCCTACTTCCCGGGATACAGGCCCTGTCATGGGGTGCCGGTATCCCCGCCATGTTAAAATCCGGTGGGTCACGTGACCGTGGGATTTTAACATTGCTTGAGATAACGGGGCCTGTGTCTCGGAAAGCAGGGAGTTCCCGAGGCTGAAATCAATGCGGTTCAGATCAGGAGACCCCCTGCTCATGCACACTATGAATAAAAATAAAATGTATGCAGCTTCATTACCTTAGCGGCAACCCACTAAGGCAATGAAGGGGTTAAGGCACAATAGCAGGTTTATTGGGGTCAGAGGGGGTGAGTGAAGGGGGCATTTGGTCCTTCACTCACCCCCTCTGCCCCCAATAAACATTACAATATGTACTACCCACCAATACACAACCCACCCACCCCCTGCTCCCCCACATAAAAACATTTTTTATTTTTTCTGCACAGGATTAATACCAGAGGCCGGCGGGGGTCAGTGGGTCCTTGGGTGTTCCCTGTGGGTTTCTGGGGGCCCCATATGGGTCCTCGGGTGGTCCCCATGGGTGTCTGGGCGTCCTCGGGTGGTTCCCGCAGGTGTCTGGTGGCCTCCAGGTGGTCCCCATGGGTGTCCGGGGGCCCCACTGTGGTTCTCGGGTGCTCCCCGCGGGTGTCTGTGGGTTCTTGGGTGCCTGCGGGTTTCTGGGGGCCCCACAGGGCTCCTCGGGTGGTTCCTGCGGGCCTCCAGGTGGTCCCCATGGGTGTCCGGGAGCCCCACGGGGGTCATCGAGTGGTCCCCACGGGTGTCCGGGGGCCTCCAGGTGTTTATTTTTTATTTTTTAGGCAATGTACAGTAATATCTTTTGTATTTGATTCCTGTATTTTTTGCAGGTTGCCCTTTGACTGGCATAGTGACAGACCATGCCCACAGGGCATTGGTATGGTACTGTGCCAATCAATTGGTTTATTGGCTTTCTTTGTGTTATGGCAATACAATGTGGTTTTCATTTGATGCATTGACTGTACTTTATTTATGTTTTTGCAAGTTGTATATTGCCTGGCATGGTGGCAGCTCATGCTCACAGGGCATGGGTGTGCTGCCATACCAATTAATAGTTTTTTTGGCATTTGTAATGGGTTTTTATTTTCTAGGTAATACTGTGTTTTATTTTGGGCCTGTTTTTTTAAACAGCTTTCCCATTTATTGCTATAGTGTTAAATCATGCCCATATTATATGGGCATGCTTTAACACTGTGCCAATTAATGGATAGCAGGGGTGGTGTCCCCAGGAAGAGTTTGTGGGCAGCGGGAGAGGGTGGCTTAACCCCTTAATTACTATAGCGGTAACTAACCGCTAAAGTGATTACGGGGTTAGGGGCCATTAGATTGTATTTTTTATTGTGCTGTTGCGGTTGATGCCCACCGAGGACAAGGACAGTGATGAGGATGAGGACAGCCTTCATCCTGGCAGGGATAAATGCCAGTTTAATTTACTTTATGCTGCTGATTTAGGTTTTATTTTAAATGGGCAAATGCACAGGATTGATACCGCAGGCCAGCGGACACCCTCGGGCACCCACGGGGACCACCCGAGGAACCCCAAAAACCCGCAGGGACCACATGGACATCCGCGGGGGCTCCTGAACACCCACGGGAACCACCCGAGGACCACCAGATACCCAAATATACTGAGCATCCTTTGATTTCTTTAGCAGGTTTTAATACACTTCCCTAGCAGTGCAAGATATGTGCAACACTTTCCTGTTTGTGATAATTTGTTGCCAATATTTCCAGCAGTTTGAGCATTAAACTGTAACAATAGATAATGTTTCCTTAGTAATATTGTATGTCTTTATTTATATAGCGCCATTAATGTACATAGCGCTTCACAGTAGTAATACATGTGGTAATCAAATAAATAACAGATAATATAAATAACAGATCATGGGAATAAGTGCTTTAGACATAAAAGTAACATTAAGGAAGAGGAGTCCCTGCCCCGAGGAGCTTACAGTCTAATTTGTAGGTAGGGAGAACGTACAGAGACAGTAGGAGGGAGTTCTGGTAAGTGTGTCTGCAGGGGGCCAAGCTTTATGTATCATGTGTTCAGAATATCCACAGTGCTATTCATATGCTTCTTTAAGCAAGTGTGTCTTAAGGTGGGTCTTAAAGGTGGATAGAGAGGGTGCTAGTCGGGTACTGAGGGGAAGGGCATTCCAGAGGTGTGGGGCAGTCAGTGAAAAAGGTTTAAGGAGAGAGAGGGCTTTAGATACAAAGGGGGTAGAAAGAAAACATCCTTGAGAAGAACGCAAGAGTCTGGATGGTGCATAGCGAGAAATTAGGGCTGAGAGGTAAGGAGGGGCAGAAGAGTGTAAAGCTTTAAAAGTGAGGAGAAGAATGGAGTGTGAGATGCGGGATTTGATCGGAAGCCAGGAGAGGGATTTCATGAGGGGAGATGCTGAGACAGATCTAGGAAAGAGTCGAGTGATTCTGGCAGCAGCATTTAGGATAGATTGTAGGGGAGACAGGTGAGAGGCAGGAAGGCCGGACAGCAGGAGGTTACAGTAATCAAGACGGGAGAGAATGAGGGCCTGAGTCAGCGTTTTAGGATACAATGTAGCTGCTGAGTTACATTGATTGAAGGATTGGTTGAAACTGAAAGGCAGCCATTTAGTCAACCCCGGGAAACAGTATATTTGCTGGTCGATGACGGGAGAGCGAATGTTAGGTAATTCATTTTCATTAAAAGGTAATAAAAGGCTGCATATATTAAAATATATATATATATTATTTTAAAGTGCCGCTCGGATTGCCTCAGTAAACCATAAAAGTACATGCAGTAACCTGTAAATCAGTACATTACTGTTGCAGAAACAGAGCATTAAGCATATTTTTGCAACATAATTGGACTCCACACGTGTTGCGGTCTGCAGCTGAAAACTGTCAGGTCTTATGACAGCACAGAGATCTTACCAACTGCAATGCAGAATACTGCTGCAGACCAGTAGAAGTAATCCTTCGAGGCCCAATCCTTCTCACAGCTCAGTGCATGGCAGGGCTAACAGCAGAGAGATGCGCAATCATGCATGCACTGGGCTATCAGTCTTAGTTATTGGGGGGACATCTGAAAAAAGTGCAGCATCGCATTTTCTAAGCGAGATACTGTAGGGGTTTTAATTGTGCGTTCTTGCCTTAATGAAGGACCGCAGGTAGTGCTCTAAGCCTTCCTCGTGGCATTTCGAGACAATATGGAGCAGAACCCTGCAAAAATAAAGAAAAAGAACGTTCTTGTAAAGAGTATAGAAAAAAAATAGCACATACACAAATTCCATCAACATTTCAACTGTCTGGTCATTTAGAATGCACTACACTTAACCCCCTATTTGCCAGATGGGTTAGCAAAGCAATGTGGCTACTGGCCACTGTGACAGCAGAAGGGTTGTTATTAGCACAGCCGCGCCAAATGTGTTTCAAGAGAATACAAGAGGAGAATTCTGCGTCGCATTAAAAATCCATTGATAAAGAGAAACCCTGCCGATGTTTCTGTGCACAAACTGGCTCAGTGCGGAGGGCAATTGGCTAGTGGTCAATTCCACAATGCAAAGTTATTTTCATCCATGGATAGGTCAATACATTGTGATTCAACAGTATTTATTGATTATAATAGTGACCTGCTTATCTGCGCACAATGCGAGACATTGCAAGGCTGGCGATGTCCTGATTGTTACAGGACCAACATGTTTACAGATACATTATTATTTTATGATATCTGGATTTATTTGCACTCCTGATTTTCTGTATCTGTATACCCTACCTGGACTGGGATTGAGTCCGTTCTGGAGCAGCACTACTTCCAGTGGCCTCAATTTATTATTTGTCACTAGTATGGTTTATTTGTAAAACGCCAACATATTCCGCAGTGTGGTAGTTGGGTACAGAGTAATGTATAAGTAACCCCCCCCCCCCCCCTAGAGGGTTACTAGCAGGTTAGCATATGATGGGCCCCATCCGGTGTCGCCATGGGGATTCTGACATCATGGAAGAGTATTTAATTGAGGGAGAAGATTCGAGTAGGTTCCTGGAGGACAAGAGTAGAGGAGCCTCGGGGAGAGTAGCTAAGTAATGTTTTTAAAGTAATAGCAAAGACCAGACCCCCTTGTTTATTATGTTGTAGATAGGGATAGTACCCTTTACGTTAGGATCCCCAAAAGAAGGAATGGAGTCCTGAATATTTAAGTAGAAGGAATATGATGCCATAGAGGGTCTCAGGAAAGAGGGCTCCCGGGTCTCGGTGGATCAGCTTTAACCGCCGATCTGAACTAAAATTCCTCATCAGTCTGTATGGATGTGGCAGTTCCCAAACAGGCCAGAGGTATTGGGTAATGTAAGAAAGACCCACCAGGGTTCCCATAGGGGCCTAGAGTAATTAGATGGATACCGATGATGATGATCCCGAAGCAACAAGGGAGGCCAGGTCCCACACCTGCTCAGTGCAACCAAGTCAACGAATGGGGACACGAATAAATGACAGTTGTACTACAAAAGTTCCTGGCGCCCATTTTTATACATCCTTGCTACCTCATCTCCCGGCTGCCTGGATGCAGCACCTGGCTCAAGGTAACTCCATGCGCAGTAGTGAACCTTTGCACAATGATGCAATCTCCCTGGGAAACCGGCAGGGAGGGTTACGTATATTACATAAACAGATTGCATACCAAATAAAGACAAACACGCACAACACAGGTGCAGGTGGTAATGAGGGCCCTGCTTGTGAGAGCTACATGGATACACATGCATATCAGTCATGTCTATGGGTCTCTTTATCTTGAGGTATCTTCAAATGAGGATATTTGTATTTTTCGTTCACAACCAACTTTGAAGAGGCAATCCAATCGGGTGATTTTTTCCCAATTTAAATAAAATAATTTTGAACCAGGGGGGTTTCCTGAGCTGAACCCCATTCATTTCAGCTATGGGGATCCCCTGCTTCCGGAGATACTTCCATATGGGGTGCCGGCAGCCGCTCCACTCGGCTAGCAGGGATCACGTAAAGCTGCCACGCCCTGCGGGCCAATAGGAAGCCGTGACATCATCTGGTGCAGCTTCCTATTGGCCCACGTGACGCAGAAGCTTCGGCGGTAAGTATATCTGAGAGCTTGTGGTCCCCGGAGCTGAAATTAAAGGGGTTTATCTCTGGAGACCCCCTGCTTCAATCCGATGTTAAACAAGAAGTCACAAAAAAAATCACCTGCTTGGATTGCTCTTTTAAATTCACACATAAAATGTTTTACAAATAGTTTTTTAAGAATAAAAAATACTTACATAGTACAATTTAAAGCTACCTCGTCTTCATGGGAAACCTTTGTCAGAATTTGAAAGAGCTGCATGAGGATCACAGGTAGGAACTGGATCATCACCTGGATCTCCATGGCATGCAAACACTGTATGTGTAAAGAAAACGTAACTAGATTTAATGTATGGAACTTGTGGGAGTTAATAAGCAATGATGGTAACATACAGATGTAGCCAAGCCGTCGTACCTTAATAATCAAAAACAAATGCTCTCTACCGTTCTGTGGCTACCGAGATGCTTTTATTTGTGCGAGCTTTCGAGATACACTGATCTCTTCTTTGGGCGATGTTACAATGGATAAAGCAAGAGAGGTTTTACTTTAAAACAGCCTGGAATGTTATCTGTGAAGGAAACCTATCCCTCCCCCGTGTGCAGTATGTGATTTATGACTTTAGGTGTTAAATGGTCCCTGAATATTTTTGATTTTTTTTCGTGGTAAGATTAAGGTTGAAACATGTCTGTGAGTGGGTTGACTGGCTTTGCAGCTAATCCCATGCTTAAAAGTTGTGTGAACAGTAGCACTATTGCTTATATGGATTCCATGTAAATGGATTTCAGGCAAACGGCGACACATTGTGTGCTCATTTGCATGTCATTTCCCAGAATCCCTTGTTGCAGTGGAAGCACTGTATGCTAGGTGATAATGGCGCGAAGCAGGGTTGCAGATTTGTCAATGATATGTGAATGTGCTCACAAGTAATATTATTATATGCTATACGGTGGAGGGATTTTAGTCACCTTTTCAGTGTGTGTGTGTGTGTGTGTGTGTGTGTGTGTGTGTGTGTGTGTGTGTGTGTGTGTGTGTGTGTGTGTGTGTGTGTGTGTGTGTGTGTGTGTGTGTGTGTGTGTGTGTGTGTGTGTGTGTGTGTGTGTGTGTGTGTGTGTGTGTGTGTGTGTGTGTGTGTGTGTGTGTGTGTCTCTACCACTAGATGGCAGGCAGCAACCTCCCAACATCAAATGACCATAAGCATTGCTGGAGTAAAATGTTAAACACAAATACATGTTTATTCTGTAACAAGTCTATATTTGTGTGCTATCCAATATATTTGCAAGGATGAAAGCAGCAGACAAAATGTTTGGACAACAATGTGTCAAAAGTGATGCTTTACCTTCTAAAGTTAAATCAATAAAAATAAAGTTAAAAAAAAAAAAGAAGGATAAAAGGAAAACAAACTGTTCAATAAAAAACTGTTATAAAAAATGGAATTATTTTCAGAAGTATTTGTCAGAACCTTGTTGATTTTTGCAGCATGTGTACCTAATATATAAGAAATTCTGACAGATGCATAAAAAAAAAAAAAACATTAAAAGAAAGAACACACAGCTATCCTTAGGGAAAAATCACATCCGATTTATTTCCAGGAAATCTGACCTCCTATATTGAGTTACCATACAGTACATTTTAAATTAGATGAGTTTGTTTTGGTAATTGTAGCTGTAATTTACTCCCAGCTCCGGTACATATGTCTTACAAGTAAATACGTACTTATATTACCAACGAGTGACGTCACTGCCTTTAGCATGGTTTTAAATATCTCCTTAAGCATTGACTGCATAACCCTATTGTAGGACGAGCCCTGGAATGCACTCAGGATTAAGGGGCCTATGCAGAGAGCAGCGCTAGAATAAATTGGAGAGTTTCAGAAAAAGTAGCTTTAATGGAGAGTTTTATTCTCCATATGCAGAAATGGGCGAAATCCGCTATTTTTAGCATTACTGCATGTGGAGAATTGTAAATGAGGAGATGCGCGCAGCTGAAAGGGAGAAAAAAAAATCACGCATTTTTTTTTCCCCCCTATAGCCGGCGAGCTCCTGCTTCTTGCCAACTTTAGTTGGCGGAGAAAATTGCCGAAAATCGCGCCAAAAACAGCCGCTAGATGGCGAGCGCGCCTTTCTGAATTTGGATATTTTTCAGACTGGCGAGATGTAGGTTCTCGCCAGCCGCGCGGCGAGATTTATAAATAGAAAAAAAAAATGGCGCTTTTTTCATACCTCGCCATTTTCGGCTGTTTTTAGCGCGATTTTTGCCGAAAAATGGAGAGATTGTTAATAGCGCTGCTCTCTGCATGAGGCCCTAAGTGTCTGTGTAAGTTAACTTA
Organism: Ascaphus truei; assembly: GCF_040206685.1. Taxonomy (NCBI): domain Eukaryota; kingdom Metazoa; phylum Chordata; class Amphibia; order Anura; family Ascaphidae; genus Ascaphus; species Ascaphus truei. The sequence continues at coordinate 32,591 of NW_027455651.1, forward strand.
AAGTTTCTTTGATACCTTTAAATACTTTACGAGATCTCCAGGAACATCTTTCGATTCAGACTGAATTATTTGGCAGTGGTGGAAGAATTTGTTCAGATGCAAATCCTGCAATAAAATGAGGGGCGAGATGCACTGTGGTTCGCTGTTTCCCCATCACAAAGACAGGACAACAATAACTTTAATCCTTGGAGAGACGTGGGACCAGTGCCACGGCCCCTTCCGGCACTCATGATTGCGTGACCGCTCCCCCGAAGCGGTGGCGTGTTCGCCCCCCCTCCACCTTCCGTTCCAGAACGCGATATTCCCTAGAACAGGGGAGCGCAAACGTTCCCCGCTGAGCACCCTGCCTGCGCTCCTCCCCTGCTCGCGCCCCCCTCCTTACCTTGTCTTTGGTGTTGAACGACGTTGCGGGGGTCACGCTGCCATGGCAACGTCGCAGAAGACCAGGTAAGGGATGTTTCAGAGGCCTCACTCGATCCCCCGGCATTAATTTAATTACCTTGGGGGAAGAGTGCGGGGCCTCGGGAACAGCCGGGCCCCCCTCAGAAAAATCCTGTGCCCCCTCAATT
>NW_027455652.1:0-33156 GCF_040206685.1 Ascaphus truei
AGAGAGAGGGGGGATAAGGGAGAGAGAGGGGGGGATAAGGGGAGAGAGAGGGGGGATAAAGGAGAGAGGGGGGGCAGAAGGGAGAGAGAGGGGGCAGAAGGGATAGAGAGGGGGCAGAAGGGAGATAGTTTGGGTTATAAGGGAGAGAGTGGGGGGGCAGAAGGGAGAGAGAGGGGGGAGAATGGATGGAGAGGGGGGGGGCAGAAGGGAGAGAGAGGGGGGATAATGGAGATAGATGGGGGATAAGGGAGATAGATGGGGGATAAGGGAGAGATAGGGGTGAAAGGGAGAGAGAGGGGGGAAAGTGAGAGAGAGAGGGATCAGAAGGGAGAGAGAGGGGGGAGAAGGGAGAGAGAGGGGGGGAGAAGGGAGAGAGAGGGGGGAGAAGGGAGAGAGAGGGGGCAGAAGGGAGAGAGAGGGGGGGGCAGAAGGGAGAAAGAGGGGGGAGAAGGGAGAGAGATGGGGGGGAGAAGGGAGAGAGAGGGGGGAGAAGGAGAGAGAGGGGGGTCAGAAGGGAGAGAGAGGGGGCAGAATGGAGAGAGGGGGGCAGAATGGAGAGAGAGGGGGGAAAGGGAGAGAGGGGGGGATAAGGGAGAGAGAGGGGGACAGAAGAGAGAGAGAGGGGGACAGAAGGGAGAGAGAGGGGGATAAGGAAGATAGATGGGGGATAAGGGAGAGAGAGGGGGGAATGGGAGAGAGAGGGGGCAGAAGGGAGAGAGAGGGGGGGAGAAGGGAAAGAGAGGGGGGAGAAGGGAGAGAGGGGGCAGAAGGGAGAGAGAGGGGGGGCAGAAGGGAGAAAGAAGGGAGAAGGGAGTGAGATTGGGGGGAAAAGGGAGAGAGTTTGGGGGATAAGGGAGAGAGTTTGGGGGATAAGGGAGAGAGAGGGGGGCAGAAGGGAGAAAGAAGGGGGAGAAGGGAGAGAGATTGGGGGGGAAAGGGAGAGAGTTTTGGGGATAATGGAGAGAGGGGGGCAGAAGGGAGAGAGAGGGGGGGCAGAAGGGAGGGAGAGGGGGGGAAGAAGGGAGAAAGAGGACGGGATAATGGAGAGAGAGGGGGGAGAAGGGAGAGAGATGAGGGAGAAGGGAGAGAGAGGGGGCAGAAGGGAGAGAGAGGGGGCAGAAGGGAGAGAGGGGGGCAGAAGGGAGAGAGGGGGGCAGAAGGGATAAAGAGGGGGGGAGAAGGGAGAGAGGGGGGGGGAGAAGGGAGAGAGGGTGGGGGCAGAAGGGAGGGAGAGGGGTGAAGAAGGGAGAGAGAGGGGGAGAAGGTAGAGAGAGGGGGGGAGAAGGGAGAGAGGGGGCAGAAGGGAGAGAGAGGGGGGCAGAAGGGAGAAAGAGGGGGAGAACGGAGAGAGATGGGGGGAGAAGGGAGAGAGAGGGAGGGGAGAAGGGAGAGAGAGGGGGGGAGAAGGGAGAGAGGGGGAGAAGAGAGAGAGAGGGAGGAGAAGGGAGAGAGAGGGGGGCAGAAGGGAGAAGGGGGCAGATGGGAGAGAGGGGGGCAGATGGGAGAGAGAGGGGGCAGAAGGGAGAGAGAGGGGGGATACGGGAGAGAGAGGGGGGGATAATGGAGAGAGAGGGGGATAATGGAGAGAGAGGGGGGATAAGGGAGAGAGAGGGGGGACAAGGGAGGGAGAGGGGGGACAAGGGAGAGAGAGGGGGACAAGGGAGAGAGAGGGGGAACAAGGGAGCAAGGGAGAGAGAGGGGGGAAAAGGGAGCAAGGGAGAGAGAGGAGGGATAAGGGAGAGAGAGGGGGACAAGGGAGAAAGAGGGGGGATAAGGAAGAGAGAGGGGATAAGGGAGAGAGGGGGGATAAGGGAGAGAGAGGGAGGATAAGGGAGAGAGAGGGGGGCAGAAGGGAGAGAGAGGGGGGGCAGAAGGGAGAGAGAGGGGGCAGAAGGGAGAGAGAGGGGGGGCAGAAGGGAGAGAGTGGGGGGATAAAGGAGAGAGGGGGGGCAGAAGGGAGAGAGGGGGCAGAAGGGAGAGAGGGGGGCAGAAGGGAGAGATTGGGGGCAGAAGGGAGAGAGAGGTTGGAGAAGGGAGTGAGGGGGGAGCGAGGGGGGAGAAGGGGGAGCGAGGGGGGAGAAGGGAGAGAGAGGGGGGAGAAGTTAGAGAGGGGGGAGAAGGGCGAGAGAGGGGGGGAGAAGGGAGAGATAGGGGGGCAGAATGGAGAGAGAGGGGGCAGAAGGGAGAGAGAGAGGGGGGCAGAAGGGAGAGAGAGGGGGGAGAAGGGGGAGAGAGGGGCAGAAGGGAGAGAGAGGGTGGAGAAGGGTGAGAGAGGGGGAGAAGGGTGAGAGAGGGGGGGGGAAGGGTGAGAGAGGGGGAGAATGGAGAGAGGGGGGAGAAGGGAGAGAGGGGGGAGAAGGGAGAGAGGGGGGATGAAGGGAGAGAGGGGGGAGAAGGGAGAGAGGGGGGATGAAGGGAGATGGGGGAAGAAGGGAGAGAGAGAGGGGGCAGAAGGGAGAGAGAGGGTGGAGAAAGGTGAGAGAGGGGGGAGAAGGGAGAGAGAGAGGGGGAGAAGGGAGAGAGAGGGGGGAGAAGGGAGAGAGAGGGGGCAGAAGGGAGAGAGAGGTGGGGGGCAGAAGGGAGAAAGTGGGGGGAGAAGGGAGAGAGATGGGGGGAGAAGGGAGAGAGAGGGGGGAGAAGGAGAGAGAGGGGGGTCAGAAGGGAGAGAGAGGGGGCAGAATGGAAAGAGGGGGGCAGAATGGAGAGAGAGGGGAGAGAGGGGGGGATAAGGGAGAGAGAGGGGGACAGAAGGGAGAGAGAGGGGGGGAGAAGGGAGAGAGAGGGGGCAGAAGGGAGAGAGAGGGGGGGCAGAAGGGAGAAAGAAGGGGGAGAAGGGAGAGAGATTGGGGGAAAAGGGAGAGAGTTTGGGAGATAAGGGAGAGAGAGGGGGGCAGAAGGGAGAGAGAGGGGGGGCAGAAGGGAGAGAGATTGGGGGGGAAAGGGAGAGAGTTTGGGGGATAATGGAGAGAGAGGGGGGCAGAAGGGAGAGAGAGGGGGGGCAGAAGGGAGGGAGAGGGGGGCAGAAGGGAGAGAGAGGGGGCAGAAGGGATAAAGAGGGGGGAGAACGGAGAGAGATGGGGGGAGAAGGGAGAGAGGGGGGGGAGAAGGGAGAGAGGGGGGGGAGAAGGGAGAGAGGGTGGGGGCAGAAGGGAGGGAGAGGGGTGAAGAAGGGAGAGAGAGGGGGAGAAGTTAGAGAGAGGGGGGGAGAAGGGAGAGAGGTGGCAGAAGGGAGAGAGAGGGGGGCAGAAGGGAGAAAGAGGGGGAGAACGGAGAGAGAGGGGGGGAGAAGGGAGAGAGGGGGAGAAGAGAGAGAGAGGGAGGAGAAGGGAGAGAGAGGGGGGCAGAAGGGAGAAGGGGGCAGATGGGAGAGAGGGGGGCAGATGGGAGAGAGAGGGGGCAGAAGGGAGAGAGAGGGGGGATACGGGAGAGAGAGGGGGGGATAATGGAGAGAGAGGGGGATAATGGAGAGAGAGGGGGGATAAGGGAGAGAGGGGGGACAAGGGAGGGAGAGGGGGGACAAGGGAGAGAGAGGGGGACAAGGGAGGGAGAGGGGGGACAAGGGAGAGAGAGGGGGACAAGGGAGAGAGAGGGGGGACAAGGGAGCAAGGGAGAGAGAGGGGGGGAAAGGGAGCAAGGGAGAGAGAGGAGGGATAAGGGAGAGAGAGGGGGGACAAGGGAGAAAGAGGGGGGATAAGGAAGAGAGAGGGGATAAGGGAGAGAGGGGGGATAAGGGAGAGAGAGGGAGGATAAGGGAGAGAGAGGGGGGCAGAAGGGAGAGAGAGGGGGGGCAGAAGGGAGAGAGAGGGGGGCAGAAGGGAGAGAGAGGGGGGGCAGAAGGGAGAGAGTGGGGGGATAAAGGAGAGAGGGGGGGCAGAAGGGAGAGAGGGGGGCAGAAGGGAGAGAGGGGGGCAGAAGGGAGAGATTGGGGGCAGAAGGGAGAGAGAGGTTGGAGAAGGGAGTGAGGGGGGAGCGAGGGGGGAGAAGGGGGAGCGAGGGGGGAGAAGGGAGAGAGAGGGGGGAGAAGTTAGAGAGGGGGGAGAAGGGCGAGAGAGGGGGGGAGAAGGGAGAGATAGGGGGGCAGAATGGAGAGAGAGGGGGCAGAAGGGAGAGAGAGAGGGGGGCAGAAGGGAGAGAGAGGGGGGAGAAGGGGGAGAGAGGGGCAGAAGGGAGAGAGAGGGTGGAGAAGGGTGAGAGAGGGGGAGAAGGGTGAGAGAGGGGGGGGAAGGGTGAGAGAGGGGGAGAAGGGAGAGAGGGGGGAGAAGGGGGAGAGGGGGGAGAAGGGAGAGAGGGGGGATGAAGGGAGAGAGGGGGGAGAAGGGAGAGAGGGGGGATGAAGGGAGAGAGGGGGGATGAAGGGAGAGGGGGGAAGAAGGGAGAGAGAGAGGGGGCAGAAGGGAGAGAGAGGGTGGAGAAAGGTGAGAGAGGGGGGAGAAGGGAGAGAGAGAGGGGGAGAAGGGAGAGAGAGAGGGGGAGAAGGGAGAGAGAGGGGGCAGAAGGGAGAGAGAGGTGGGGGGCAGAAGGGAGAAAGTGGGGGGAGAAGGGAGAGAGATGGGGGGGAGAAGGGAGAGAGAGGGGGGAGAAGGAGAGAGAGGGGGGTCAGAAGGGAGAGAGAGGGGGCAGAATGGAAAGAGGGGGGCAGAATGGAGAGAGAGGGGGGAAAGGGAGAGAGGGGGGGATAAGGGAGAGAGAGGGGGACAGAAGGGAGAGAGAGGGGGGGAGAAGGGAGAGAGAGGGGGCAGAAGGGAGAGAGAGGGGGGGCAGAAGGGAGAAAGAAGGGGGAGAAGGGAGAGAGATTGGGGGGAAAAGGGAGAGAGTTTGGGAGATAAGGGAGAGAGAGGGGGGCAGAAGGGAGAGAGAGGGGGGGCAGAAGGGAGAAAGAAGGGGGAGAAGGGAGAGAGATTGGGGGGGAAAGGGAGAGAGTTTGGGGGATAATGGAGAGAGAGGGGGGCAGAAGGGAGAGAGAGGGGGGGCAGAAGGGAGGGAGAGGGGGGGAGAAGGGAGAGAGAGGGGGGGAGAAGGGAGAGAGAGGGGGGACAAGGGAGGGAGAGGGGGACAAGGGAGAGAGAGGGGGACAAGGGAGAGAGAGGGGGGACAAGGGAGCAAGGGAGAGAGAGGGGGGAAAAGGGAGCAAGGGAGAGAGAGGAGGGATAAGGGAGAGAGAGGGGGGACAAGGGAGAAAGAGGGGGGATAAGGAAGAGAGAGGGGATAAGGGAGAGAGAGGGGGGATAAGGGAGAGAGAGGGGGGATAAGGGAGAGAGAGGGGGGCAGAAGGGAGAGAGAGGGGGGGCAGAAGGGAGAGAGAGGGGGGGCAGAAGGGAGAGAGAGGGGGGCAGAAGGGAGAGAGTGGGAGGATAAAGGAGAGATGGGGGGCAGAAGGGAGAGAGGGGGCAGAAGGGAGAGATTGGGGGCAGAAGGGAGAGAGAGGTTGGAGAAGGGAGTGAGAAGGGAGAGAGGGGGAGAAGGGGGAGCGAGGGGGGAGAAGGGGGAGCGAGGGGGGAGAAGGTAGAGAGAGGGGGGAGAAGTTAGAGAGGGGGGAGAAGGGCGAGAGAGGGGGGGAGAAGGGAGAGATAGGAGGCAGAATGGAGAGAGAGGGGGCAGAAGGGAGAGAGAGAGGGGGGCAGAAGGGAGAGAGAGGGGGGAGAAGGGGGAGAGAGGGGCAGAAGGGAGAGAGAGGGTGGAGAAGGGTGAGAGAGGGGGAGAAGGGTGAGAGAGGGGGGAGAAGGGGAGAAGGGAGAGAGGGGGGAGAAGGGAGAGAGGGGGGAGAAGGGAGAGAGTTGGGATGAAGGGAGAGAGGGGGGAGAAGGGAGAGAGGGGGGTTGAAGGGAGAGGGGGGAAGAAGGGCGAGAGAGAGGGGTGTGACAGAAACCAGGGGATGGTAATAAATTCCGTATATAGGGCTCCCAGGATACTAGACAGTTTCTATCCTGTTTGGCCTGGGAGTGCAGCCTTATAATACATACACTCCATCCCACAGTTTGGCAAGCGCTGGAACTGAGGGATGAGAGATCCAGACCAGAGTTTGTCTGCTGCCTGATTTCTGTCACCTGTCATGCTAATTAGGAATCAGGTATGAAAGACTGATTTCCTGTTTGCTCTGGTCTCCCCACAAGAGCCAGGAGGCTGGAAGGCTGCTGAACTACAGAGGGGAGAAGCCTCTTCCCCAAACAGGTTCAATCTTTCTGTTCATTTGTGTAAGACTGCAAAAGTACCGTGTTTTGATGTTGGAAGTGGAAAAGCCACTTCCAACCCTGAGTCAGGGATATCTAAGTTAAGTTATCGCTCAGGTGAGCAGCTTTTGTTTTGATCTGTTTTCTGTTGTATGCACTGTGGCAGTCTCAGTGCCTGGGACTGAATAAACCAGGCATAGCCTGTTTAAAGGAACAGTACGTGACGCCTCATCATTTAACCTACCCTAAAAGACAGTGTTCTAAACAGTCCCGGACAAACGACGGAGCCCCGGAGTAAGCCGTTTGTCACATATGGTGGAGAATGCGGGCAGAGCACTAGGGGGTTTGCGGGTTGAAGAACTTTGAAAAAAAAAAAAAAAAAAAAAAAAGTTTTTTTCATCCTCTGCAAACAAGATGGAAGACGTGGTGGGTGCGCTGGTACGCAATGTCGCTGCCCAGAAAGACGCGAATGAAACCCAGCAACAGCTGTTAATAGCCCAGCAAGAAACTAATGCAAACCAGCAGCAGACGAATGCAGCCCAGCAACAGCTGCTAATAGCCCAGCAAGAGATTAATGCCAACCAGCAACAGGCGAATGCAAACCAGCAACAGACGAATGAAGCCCTGCAAAACGCGAATGCAAACCAGCAAGAGACAAACCGCTTGCTGAGAGAGGAGCAACAGCGGTTCGCTCAGGGCTTACAGCAGGAACTCGAGATCCTGAGGGGGACTATCAGTAACCTTCCACTGGCAGCGGCAGCCCCAGTACCGAAAATGACCAGGGCAAGCCACTACCTTCAGAAGATGGGACCCTCGGATGATGTGGAAGCCTATCTTCTCACGTTTGAACGCACGGCACAGAGAGAGGGATGGCCAGAAGCTGAGTGGGCTGGTCTAATCGCACCCTTCCTAAGCGGCGAACCCCAGAAGGCTTACTTTGATCTAGAGCCAGCCGAAGCTAACGTCTATGCAAAATTGAAGTTCGAGATCCTCGCCCGCCTCGGCGTAACCACGGCTGTTCGCGCCCAAAGGTTTCACGCATGGTCCTTCACGATGGATAAAGCCACCCGAAGCCAGATGTATGACCTCATCCACCTCGCCCGGAAGTGGCTACAACCCGAGATCAACTCAGCCAGCCACATCGTGGAACGGTTGGTCATGGACCAGTTCTTGAGGAAACTTCCCTCTGCCTTACGCCGTTGGGTCAGTCGGAGTGACCCCCACAATGCGGATGAGCTTGTGGCCCTCGTAGAAAGGTACAATGCAGCAGAAGAGCACCCGCAACCCACAGTCGTGGAGCAACCCCACTACCCGAGGTTCCAGGACTCTTCCAGAGACGGTAAAAGGGTACCGGGGTTAAGGGGCGCTGAAGAGCGGCGACCACCTTCACGCAGCACCAGCAACAGTGGTTCGCACACTAAGGGCAATAGCCAACATGGGGAGCCGGGAAAAGGCTCTAAGTGGGACACAGACTATGTACCTAAATGTGTAAATTGTCATGAGAGGGGCCACACAGCAAAAATCTGCCCACTAAATGATGAGCCCATGCAATGCAACAGCGTGGAACCTTATTCGCTGTTGTCCCAATGTATGGGCCCTAGCCCAGAGGACCCCTTGAATAACCATCTGTGGGCATTTGTAAAGGTTAATGGTAAGAGGGTTCGGGCACTTCTTGACTCTGGGAGCATGGTCACACTAGTGTCCGAATACCTCTTGCCCATTAAGAAGAAACAGGGAAACAGTTCACAAAGAGTGGCAATTTGTTGTATACATGGGGATAATCATGAATATTCCACTGTTGATGTTTTTTTTGAAACAGAGTTTGGTTCTTTAGATTTCAAGGTGGGTATTGTACCCAAACTGGCACATGATGTGTTAATAGGGACCGACTTTCCCCATTTTCTAAAAATGTGGTCCCCCGCTCAGAATAGCGCCCAGAGTTCAATAGCGGACCATAACGAAGTATTAGAAGAAACAAATCCTTTCCCTTTTTCAGAAATGGAGGTTGACGAGGGCCCAAATAAGAAGGGGGAAAAGGAGGAGTGCTGTAAAATTCCCTTCCCCATCACTACTTTGGTAGGGAATACCCCAAATCAAGATGTTGAGCAGACACTTACCACCCCAGAACCGGATAAGACCCTCGCTGACCTAGAGGTCAGTCCTGGGAGTTTTAAGAAGGCCCAGTGGGAGGACCCCACATTAGCGGTAGCAAGGGGAAATATACGGACCAGAATAGTACTCCTGGCCAACCAGATAGGTCACTTGCTTACCCCTACTTCGAGGTAGAGAACGACCTAGTATATCGGGTTGATAAAAGGAAATCAGTTACAACTAAACAATTGTTGGTACCACGGACATTCCGTAACGTAGTATTACACCTCGCACATAGTCATCCATTGGGGGGACACCTAGGGGTGGAAAAGACAAAAGAAAAGGTTCCCCGAAGCTTCTATTGGCCTGGGGTTCTGGCAGAAATTACGAATTATTGTTCCTCATGCCCAGAATGTCAGATCACCGCCCCGTTCAAGGCGTACCGCAGCCCATTGGTACCCCTTCCCATAATAGAGGTACCATTTGACCGGATTGCTATGGATCTAGTAGGACCCCTAATAAAGTCTGCTAGGGGACATCAGCATATATTGGTAATATTAGATTATGCCACCCGATATCCGGAGGCAGTTCCCCTACGTAGCACCTCAGCTAAAAACATAGCAAAAGAGTTAGTAGTTCTGTTTTCCCGGGTCGGGATTCCTAAAGAGATTCTATCTGACCAGGGAACACCATTTATGTCCCAAGTAACGAAAGAGCTATGTAAACTCCTAAAAATCAAGCATCTCAGAACCTCAGTCTATCATCCACAAACAGATGGTTTAGTGGAAAGGTTCAATAAAACCTTAAAGAGCATGTTACGGTGGGCGGTTGATAAAGATGGGAAAAACTGGGATTGTTTGTTACCGTACCTGTTATTTGCCATTAGGGAAGTTCCCCAATCATCCACTGGCTTCTCCCCGTTTGAACTATTGTATGGCCGACACCCAAGGGGCTTACTGGATATAGCCAAAGAGACTTGGGAACACGAGGTTACCCCTTACAGAAGTGTAATAGAGCATGTTGCCCAGATGCAGGACCGCATTGCTGCAGTCCTACCCATAGTGAGGGAACACATGGAGAAAGCTCAAGAAGCACAGAGGAATACATATAATAAGGGTGCTAGGGTCAGAATTTTTTCTCCAGGTGATAGGGTACTAGTTCTGGTTCCCACCGTGGAGAGTAAATTCCTTGCTAAATGGCATGGGCCATATGAGGTCTTGGAAAGAGTGGGAGAAGTAAATTATAAGGTAAGACAGCCAGGTAGGAGGAAACCTGAGCAAATGTACCATATAAACCTACTCAAGCCCTGGAAAGATAGAGAAGTCTTGTTAACCCTAGTACCCCCAGGTCCATCAGAGAATCAAGAAACTGACCCAGAGGTTAGCATAGCTGAAACCCTGTCTGTTCATCAGAAACGAGAGGTTCAGAATTTAGTGAAAAGAAACAAAGAAATCTTCTCTATACGGCCAGGTAGAACTAGCGTAATTGAACATGACCTAGTCTCTGAACCGGGGGTCCGAGTTAACCTTAAACCGTACCGAATCCCAGAGGCCAAAAGAAAGGCTATAAGTTTAGAGGTTAAAAAAATGCTAAAACTAGGTGTAATTGAGGAATCCCAAAGTGGGTGGAACAGCCCTATAGTCTTAGTCCCAAAGCCAGATGGTACAACAAGGTTTTGTAATGACTACCGGAAACTAAACGCGGTGTCAAAATTTGATACTTATCCTATGCCCAGGGTAGATGAACTTGTAGAGAGACTGGGCAAAGCCCGATATCTCACAACCCTAGACCTAACAAAAGGGTACTGGCAGGTTCCCCTCACAGAAAGGGCAAAAGAAAAGACAGCCTTCTCAACCCCAGACGGCCTCTTTCAGTATAAGGTGTTGCCTTTTGGCTTACATGGAGCTCCCGCCACATTCCAAAGAATGATGGATAAAATTTTAAAACCACATGCTCGGTATGCTGCCGCCTACCTGGATGATGTGGTAATCCATAGTGAAGATTGGCAATCCCACCTTCCAAAGGTCCAAGCTGTGCTTGATGCAGTCCGGTCTGCTGGACTAACTGCTAACCCCGCTAAATGCACTATTGGTCTGGAGGAGGCCAAGTATCTGGGATATTCTATTGGCAGAGGTTTACTCAAACCCCAAACACTCAAAGTGGAGGCGATACAAAATTGGCCAAGGCCAGTTACAAAAAAACAAGTAAGGACCTTTTTGGGGTTTATTGGGTACTATAGAAGGTTTATTCCCAATTTTGCAACTAAGGCAACCCCACTAACTGACCTCACAAAAGCAAGAGGACCGCTAATGGTAAAGTGGTCCCCCGAAACCGAACAGGCCTTTAGAAGCCTGAAAGAAGCTCTCTGTGCCCAACCAGTGTTGGTCACACCTGACTTCTCCAAAGAGTTCGTAGTCCAAACCGACGCATCTGAGGTAGGGCTGGGGGCGGTACTCTCCCAGGAGTCTCAAGGTGAGGAGCACCCCATCCTTTATTTAAGTAGGAAACTAAATCCCCAGGAGAAAAATTACTCCATAGTAGAGAAAGAGTGTCTCGCAATAAAGTGGGCTGTAGAGACGCTCAAATACTACCTGTTGGGGAGAAAATTCCGGTTGGTCACAGATCATGCACCCCTTACCTGGATGTGTCAAAACAGGGAAAAGAATGCTAGAGTGACCAGGTGGTTCCTAAGCCTACAACCCTTTAAATTTTCTGTGGAACACAGGTCAGGGCACAAACATGGCAATGCTGACGGGTTGTCAAGGATGCACTCCCTAATATCCATGGTCGCTCATCCCTCGAGGTCTGAGCTGGGGGGGAGGATATGTGACAGAAACCAGGGGATGGTAATAAATTCCGTATATAGGGCTCCCAGGATACTAGACAGTTTCTATCCTGTTTGGCCTGGGAGTGCAGCCTTATAATACATACACTCCATCCCACAGTTTGGCAAGCGCTGGAACTGAGGGATGAGAGATCCAGACCAGAGTTTGTCTGCTGCCTGATTTCTGTCACCTGTCATGCTAATTAGGAATCAGGTATGAAAGACTGATTTCCTGTTTGCTCTGGTCTCCCCACAAGAGCCAGGAGGCTGGAAGGCTGCTGAACTACAGAGGGGAGAAGCCTCTTCCCCAAACAGGTTCAATCTTTCTGTTCATTTGTGTAAGACTGCAAAAGTACCGTGTTTTGATGTTGGAAGTGGAAAAGCCACTTCCAACCCTGAGTCAGGGATATCTAAGTTAAGTTATCGCTCAGGTGAGCAGCTTTTGTTTTGATCTGTTTTCTGTTGTATGCACTGTGGCAGTCTCAGTGCCTGGGACTGAATAAACCAGGCATAGCCTGTTTAAAGGAACAGTACGTGACGCCTCATCATTTAACCTACCCTAAAAGACCGTGTTCTAAACAGTCCCGGACAAACGACGGAGCCCCGGAGTAAGCCGTTTGTCACAGGGGGCAGAAGGGAGAGAGAGGGTGGAGAAAGGTGAGAGAGGGGGGAGAAGGGAGAGAGAGAGGGGGAGAAGGGAGAGAGAGGGGGGAGAAGGGAGAGAGAGGGGGCAGAAGGGAGAGAGATGGGGGGGAGAAGGGAGAGAGAAGGGGGAGAAGGAGAGAGAGGGGGGTCAGAAGGGAGTGAGAGGGGGCAGAATGGAAAGAGGGGGGCAGAATGGAGAGAGAGGGGGGAAAGGGAGAGAGGGGGGGATAAGGGAGAGAGAGGGGACAGAAGGGAGAGAGAGGGGGGGAGAAGGGAGAGAGAGGGGGCAGAAGGGAGAGAGGGGGGGGGGCAGAAGGGAGTAAGAAGGGGGAGAAGGGAGAGAGATTGGGGGGGAAAGGGAGAGAGTTTGGGGGATAAGGGAGAGAGAGGGGGGGCAGAAGGGAGAGAGAGGGGGGGCAGAAGGGAGAAAGAAGGGGGAGAAGGGAGAGAGATTGGGGGGGAAAGGGAGAGAGTTTGGGGGATAATGGAGAGAGGGGGGCAGAAGGGAGAGAGAAGAGGGGCAGAAGGGAGGGAGAGGGGGGGAGAAGGGAGAGAGAGGGGGGGAGAAGGGAGAGAGAGGGGGTAGAAGGGAGAGAGAGGGGGCAGAAGGGAGAGAGAGGGGGCAGAAGGGATAAAGAGGGGGGAGAACGGAGAGAGATGGGGGGGAGAAGGGAGAGAGGGGGGGAGAAGGGAGAGAGGGGGGGGGAGAAGGGAGAGAGGAGAGGGGAGAAGGGAGAGAGGGTGGGGGCAGAAGGGAGGGAGAGGGGTGAAGAAGGGAGAGAGTGGGGGAGAAGGGAGAGAGAGGGGGGGAGAAGGGAGAGAGGGGGCAGAAGGGAGAGAGAGGGGGCAGAAGGGAGAGAGAGGGGGGCAGAAGGGAGAAAGAGGGGGAGAACGGAGAGAGAGGGGGAGAAGGGAGAGAGAGGGGGGGAGAAGGGAGAGAGGGGGAGAAGGGAGAGAGAGGGGGGAGAAGGGAGAGAGGGGGAGAAGAGAGAGAGAGGGAGGAGAAGGGAGAGAGAGGGGGGCAGAAGGGAGAAGGGGGCAGATGGGAGAGAGGGGGGCAGATGGGAGAGAGAGGGGGCAGAAGGTAGAGAGAGGGGGGATACGGGAGAGAGAGGGGGGATAATGGAGAGAGAGGGGGGATAAGGGAGAGAGAGGGGGGACTAGGGAGAGAGAGGGGGGACAAGGGAGAGAGAGGGGGGATAAGGAAGAGAGAGGGGATAAGGGAGAGTGAAGGGATAAGGGAGAGAGAGAGGGGGGATAAGGGAAAGAGAGGGGGCAGAAGGGAGAGAGAGGGGGTGGCAGAAGGGAGAGAGAGGGGGGGCAGAAGGGAGAGAGTGGGGGGATAAAGGAGAGAGGATGGGCAGAAGGGAGAGAGGGGGGCAGAAGGGAGAGAGGGGGCAGAAGGGAGAGATTGGGGGCAGAAGGGAGAGAGAGGTTGGAGAAGGGAGTGAGAAGGGAGAGAGGGGGAGAAGGGGGAGCGAGGGGGGAGAAGGGAGAGAGAGGGGGGAGAAGTTAGAGAGGGGGGAGAAGGGCGAGAGAGGGGGGGAGAAGGGAGAGATAGGGGGGCAGAATGGAGAGAGAGGGGGCAGAAGGGAGAGAGAGAGGGGGGCAGAAGGGAGAGAGAGGGGGGAGAAGGGTGAGAGAGGGGCAGAAGGGAGAGAGAGGGTGGAGAAGGGTGAGAGAGGGGGAGAAGGGTGAGAGAGGGGGGAGAAGTAGGGAGAAGGGAGAGAGGGGGGAGAAGGGAGAGAGGGGGGATGAAGGGAGAGAGGGGGGAGACGGGAGATAGGGGGGATGAAGGGAGAGGGGGGAAGAAGGGAGAGAGAGAGGGGGGCAGAAGGGAGAGAGAGGGTGGAGAAAGGTGAGAGAGTGGGGAGAAGGGAGAGAGAGAGGGGGCAGAAGGGAGAGAGAGGGGGAGAGAGGGCTGAGAAGGGAGAGAGAGGGGGAGAAGGGAGAGAGGGGGGAGAAGGGAGAGAGGAGGGATGAAGGGAGAGAGGGGGGAGAACGGAGAGAGGGGGGATGAAGGGAGAGAGGGGGGAGAAGGGAGAGAGGGGGGATGAAGGGAGAGGGGGGAAGAAGGGAGAGAGAGAGGGGGGGAGAAGGGAGAGAGAGGGGGGGCAGAAGGGAGAGAGAGTGGGGCAGAAGGGAGAGAGAGGGGGGGCAGAAGGGAGAGAGTGGGGGGATAAAGGAGAGAGGGGGGGCAGAAGGGAGAGAGGGGGGCAGAAGGGAGAGAGGCGGGCAGAAGGGAGAGATTGGGGGCAGAAGGGAGAGAGAGGTTGGAGAAGGGAGTGAGAAGGGAGAGAGGGGGAGAAGGGGGTGCGAGGGGGGAGAAGGGAGAGAGAGGGGGGAGAAGTTAGAGAGGGGGGAGAAGGGCGAGAGAGTGGGGTAGAAGGGAGAGATAGGGGGGCAGAATGGAGAGAGAGGGGGCAGAAGGGAGAGAGAGAGGGGGGCAGAAGGGAGAGAGAGGGGGGAGAAGGGGGAGAGAGGGGCAGAAGGGAGAGAGAGGGTGGAGAATGGTGAGAGAGGGGGAGAAGTGTGAGAGAGGGGGGAGAAGGGTGAGAGAGGGGGGAGAAGGGTGAGAGAGGGGGAGATGGGAGAGAGGGGGGAGAAAGGAGAGAGGGGGGAGAAGGGAGAGAGGGGGGATGAAGGGAGAGAGGGGGGAGAAGGGAGAGAGGGGGGATGAAGGGAGAGGGGGGAAGAAGGGAGAGAGAGAGGGGGGGCAGAAGGGAGAGAGAGGGTGGAGAAAGGTGAGAGAGGGGGGAGAAGGGAGAGAGAGAGGGGGGAGAAGGGAGAGAGAGGGGGGGAGAAGGGAGAGAGAGGGGGGAGAAGGGAGAGAGAGGGGGCAGAAGGGAGAGAGAGGGGGGGGACAGAAGGGAGAAAGAGGGGGGAGAAGGGAGAGAGATGGGGGGAGAAGGGAGAGAGAGGGGGGAGAAGGAGAGAGAGGGGGATCAGAAGGGAGAGAGAGGGGGCAGAATGGTAAGAGGGGGGCAGAATGGAGAGAGAGGGGGGAAAGGGAGAGAGGGGGGATAAGGGAGAGAGAGGGGGACAGAAGGGAGAGAGAGGGGGACAGAAGTGAGAGAGAGGGGGATAAGGAAGATAGATGTGGGATAAGGGAGAGAGAGGGGGGAATGGGAGAGAGAGGGGGGCAGAAGGGAGAGAGAGGGGGGGAGAAGGGAGAGAGAGGGGGGGAGAAGGGAGAGAGGGGGCAGAAGGGAGAGAGAGGGGGGGCAGAAGGGAGAGAGAGGGGGACAGAAGGGAGAGAGAGGGGGAAAAGGCAGATAGATGGGGATAAGTGAGAGAGAGGGGGGAATGGGAGAGAGAGGGAGGCAGAAGGGAGAGAGAGGGGGGGAGAAGGGAGAGAGAGGGGGGGAGAAGGGAGAGAGAGGGGGCAGAAGGGAGAGAGAGGGGGGGAGAGGGGAGAGAGAGGGGGCAGAAGGGAGAGAGAGGGGGGGCAGAAGGGAGAAAGAAGGGGGACAAGGGAGAGAGATTGGGGGGAAAGGGAGAGAGTTTGGGGGATAAGGGAGAGAGAGGGGGGCAGAAGGGAGAGAGAGGGGGGCAGAAGGGAGAGAGAGGGGGGGCAGAAGGGAGAAAGAAGGGGGAGAAGGGAGAGAGATTGGGGGGGAAAGGGAGAGAGTTTGGGGGATAATGGAGAGAGAGGGGGCAGAAGGGAGAGAGAGGGGGGGCAGAAGGGAGGGAGAGGGGGGGAGAAGGGAGAGAGAGGGGGGGAGAAGGGAGAGAGAGGGGGGGAGAAGGGAGAGAGAGGGGGGGAGAAGGGAGAGAGAGGGGGCAGAAGGGAGAGAGAGGGGGCAGAAGGGATAAAGAGGGGGGAGAACGGAGAGAGATGGGGGGAGAAGGGAGAAAGGGGGGGGAGAAGGGGGAGAGGGGGGGGAGAAGGGAGAGAGGGTGGGGGCAGAAGGGAGGGAGAGGGGTGAAGAAGGGAGAGAGAGGGGGAGAAGGGAGAGAGAGGGGGGAGAAGGGAGAGAGGGGGCAGAACGGAGAGAGAGGGGGCAGAAGGGAGAGAGAGGGGGCAGAAGGGAGAGAGAGGGGGCAGAAGGGAGAAAGAGGGGTAGAACGGAGAGAGATGGGGGGAGAAGGGAGAGAGAGGGGGGAGAAGGGAGAGAGGGGGAGAAGAGAGAGAGGGAGGAGAAGGGAGAGAGAGGGGGGCAGAAGGGAGATGGGGGCAGATGGGAGAGAGGGGGGCAGATGGGAGAGAGAGGGGGCAGAAGGGAGAGAGAGGGGGGATACGGGAGAGAGGGGGGGGATAATGGAGAGAGAGGGGGGATAAGGGAGTGAGAGGGGGGATAAGGGAGAGAGAGGGGGGACAAGGGAGAGAGAGCGGGGACAAGGGATAGAGAGGGGGATAAGGGAGAGAGAGGGGGGACAAGGGAGAGAAAGCGGGGACAAGGGAGAGAGAGGGGGACAAGGGAGAGAGAGGGGGGACAAGGGAGCAAGGGAGAGAGAGGGGGGACAAGGGAGCAAGGGAGAGAGAGGAGGGATAAGGGAGAGAGAGGGGGGACAAGGGAGAAAGAGGGGGGATAAGGAAGAGAGAAGGGATAAGGGAGAGAGAGGGGGGATAAGGGAGAGAGAGGGGGGCAGAAGGGAGAGAGAGGGGGGCAGTAGGGAGAGAGAGGGGGGGCAGAAGGGAGAGAGTGGGGGGATAAAGGAGAGAGTGGGGGCAGACGGGAGAGAGGGGGGCAGAAGGGAGAGATTGGGGGCAGAAGGGAGAGAGAGGTTGGAGAAGGGAGTGAGAAGGGAGAGAGGGGGAGAAGGGGGAGCGAGTGGGGAGAAGGGAGAGAGAGGGGGGAGAAGTTAGAGAGGGGGGAGAAGGGCGAGAGAGGGGGGGAGAAGGGAGAGATAGGGGGGCAGAATGGAGAGAGAGGGGGCAGAAGGGAGAGAGAGAGGGGGGCAGAAGGGAGAGAGAGGGGGGAGAAGGGTGAGAGAGGGGCAGAAGGGAGAGAGAGGGTGGAGAAGGGTGAGAGAGGGGGAGAAGGGTGAGAGAGGGGGGAGAAGGGTGAGAGAGGGGGAGAAGGGAGAGAGGGGGGAGAAGGGAGAGAGGGGGGAGAAGGGAGAGAGGGGGGATGAAGGGAGAGAGGGGGGAGAAGGGAGAGAGGGGGGATGAAGGGAGAGGGGGGGGATGAAGGGAGAGAGGGGGAGAAGGGAGAGAGGGGGGAGAAGGGAGAGAGGGGGGGATGAAGGGAGAGGGGGGAAGAAGGGAGATAGAGAGGGGGGGAGAGGGGTGAGAGAGGGTGGAGAAGGGTGAGAGAGGGGTAGAAGGGTGAGAGAGGGGGGAGAAGGGTGAGAGAGGGGGAGATGGGAGAGAGGGGGGAGAAAGGAGAGAGGGGGGACAAGGGAGAGAGAGGGGGGACAAGGGGAGCAAGGGAGAGAGAGGGGGGACAAGGGAGCAAGGGAGAGAGAGGAGGGATAAGGGAGAGAGAGGGGGGACAAGGGAGAAAGAGGGGGGATAAGGAAGAGAGAAGGGATAAGGGAGAGAGAGGGGGGATAAGGGAGAGAGAGGGGGGATAAGGGGAGAGAGAGGGGGGCAGAAGGGGAGAGAGAGGGGGGGCAGTAGGGGAGAGAGAGGGGGGGGCAGAAGGGAGAGAGTGGGGGGATAAAGGAGAGAGTGGGGGCAGACGGGAGAGAGGGGGGCAGAAGGGAGAGATTGGGGGCAGAAGGGAGAGAGAGGTTGGAGAAAGGAGTGAGAAGGGAGAGAGGGGGAGAAGGGGGAGCGAGTGGGGAGAAGGGAGAGAGAGGGGGGAGAAGTTAGAGTTGGGGGAGAAGGGAGAGATAGGGGGGGCAGAATGGAGAGAGAGGGGGCAGAAGGGAGAGAGAGAGGGGGGCAGAAGGGAGAGAGAGGGGGGAGAAGGGTGAGAGAGGGGCAGAAGGGAGAGAGAGGGTGGAGAAGGGTGAGAGAGGGGGAGAAGGGTGAGAGAGGGGGGAGAAGGGTGAGAGAGGGGGAGAAGGGAGAGAGGGGGGAGAAGGGAGAGAGGGGGGAGAAGGGAGAGAGGGGGGATGAAGGGAGAGAGGGGGGAGAAGGGAGAGAGGGGGGATGAAGGGAGAGGGGGGGGATGAAGGGAGAGAGGGGGGAGAAGGGAGAGAGGGGGGGATGAAGGGAGAGGGGGGAAGAAGGGAGATAGAGAGGGGGGGAGAAGGGTGAGAGAGGGTGGAGAAGGGTGAGAGAGGGGTAGAAGGGTGAGAGAGGGGGGAGAAGGGTGAGAGAGGGGGAGAAGGGAGAGAGGGGGGGAGAAGGGAGAGAGGGGGGATGAAGGGAGAGAGGGGGGGAGAAGGGAGAGAGGGGGATGAAGGGAGAGGGGGGAAGAAGGGAGAGAGAGAGGGGGGCAGAAGGGAGAGAGAGGGTGGAGAAGGGTGAGAGAGGGGGGAGAAGGGAGAAAGAGAGGGTGCAGAAGGGGAGAGAGGGGGAGAAGGGAGAGAGAGGGGGGGAGAAGGGAGAGAGAGGGGGGCAGAAGGGAGAAGGGGGCAGATGGGAGAGAGGGGGGCAGATGGGAGAGAGAGGGGGCAGAAGGTAGAGAGAGGGGGGATACGGGAGAGAGAGGGGGGATAATGGAGAGAGAGGGGGGATAAGGGAGAGAGAGGGGG
Source organism: Ascaphus truei (assembly GCF_040206685.1). Lineage (NCBI taxonomy): Eukaryota > Metazoa > Chordata > Amphibia > Anura > Ascaphidae > Ascaphus > Ascaphus truei. Next base: position 18,319 of record NW_027455652.1, read on the forward strand.
GACAAGGGAGAGAGAGGGGGGACAAGGGAGAGAGAGGGGGGATAAGGAAGAGAGAAGGGATAAGGGAGAGTGAGGGGATAAGGGAGAGAGAGAGGGGGGATAAGGGAGAGAGAGGGGGGCAGAAGGGAGAGAGAGGGGGTGGCAGAAGGGAGAGAGAGGGGGGGCAGAAGGGAGAGAGTGGGGGGATAAAGGAGAGAGGATGGGCAGAAGGGAGAGAGGGGGGCAGAAGGGAGAGAGGGGGGCAGAAGGGAGAGATTGGGGGCAGAAGGGAGAGAGAGGTTGGAGAAGGGAGTGAGAAGGGAGAGAGGGGGAGAAGGGGGGAGAAGGGAGAGAGAGGGGGGAGAAGTTAGAGAGGGGGGAGAAGGGCGAGAGAGGGGCAGAAGGGAGAGAGAGGGTGGAGAAGGGTGAGAGAGGGGGAGAAGGGTGAGAGAGGGGGGAGAAGGGGGAGAAGGGAGAGAGGGGGGAGAAGGGAGAGAGGGGGATGAAGGGAGAGAGGGGGAGAAGGGAGAGAGGGGGGATGAAGGGAGAGAGGGGGGATGAAGGAAGGGAGAGAGAGAGGGGGGCAGAAGGGAGAGAGAGGGTGGAGAAAGGTGATAGAGTGGGGAGAAGGGAGAGAGAGAGGGGGCAGAAGGGAGAGAGGGGGAGAGAGGGCTGAGAAGGGAGAGAGAGGGGGAGAAGGGAGAGAGGGGGGAGAAGGGAGAGAGGAGGGATGAAGGGAGAGAGGGGGGAGAACGGAGAGAGGGGGGATGAAGGGAGAGAGGGGGGAGAACGGAGAGAGGGGGGATGAAGGGAGAGAGGGGGGAGAAGGGAGAGAGGGGGGATGAAGGGAGAGGGGGGAAGAAGGGAGAGAGAGAGGGGGGGAGAAGGGAGAGAGAGGGGGGGCAGAAGGGAGAGAGAGTGGGGCAGAAGGGAGAGAGTGGGGGGGCAGAAGGGAGAGAGTGGTGGGATAAAGGATAGAGGGGGGGCAGAAGGGAGAGAGGGGGGCAGAAGGGAGAGAGGCGGGCAGAAGGGAGAGATTGGGGGCAGAAGGGAGAGAGAGGTTGGAGAAGGGAGTGAGAAGGGAGAGAGGGGGAGAAGGGGGTGCGAGGGGGGAGAAGGAGAGAGAGGGGGGAGAAGTTAGAGAGGGGGGAGAAGGGCGAGAGAGGGGGGGAGAAGGGAGAGATAGGGGGGCAGAATGGAGAGAGAGAGGGCAGAAGGGAGAGAGAGAGGGGGGCAGAAGGGAGAGAGAGGGGGGAGAAGGGGGAGAGAGGGGCAGAAGGGAGAGAGAGGGGGAGAGAGGGCTGAGAAGGGAGAGAGAGGGGGAGAAGGGAGAGAGGGGGGAGAAGGGAGAGAGGAGGGATGAAGGGAGAGAGGGGGGAGAACGGAGAGAGGGGGGATGAAGGGAGAGAGGGGGGAGAACGGAGAGAGGGGGGATGAAGGGAGAGAGGGGGGAGAAGGGAGAGAGGGGGGATGAAGGGAGAGGGGGGAAGAAGGGAGAGAGAGAGGGGGGGAGAAGGGAGAGAGAGGGGGGGCAGAAGGGAGAGAGAGTGGGGCAGAAGGGAGAGAGTGGGGGGGCAGAAGGGAGAGAGTGGTGGGATAAAGGATAGAGGGGGGCAGAAGGGAGAGAGGGGGGCAGAAGGGAGAGAGGCGGGCAGAAGGGAGAGATTGGGGGCAGAAGGGAGAGCAGAGGTTGGAGAAGGGAGTGAGAAGGGAGAGAGGGGGAGAAGGGGGTGCGAGGGGGGAGAAGGGAGAGAGAGGGGGGAGAAGTTAGAGAGGGGGGAGAAGGGCGAGAGAGGGGGGAGAAGGGAGAGATAGGGGGGCAGAATGGAGAGAGAGGGGGCAGAAGGGAGAGAGAGAGGGGGCAGAAGGGAGAGAGAGGGGGGAGAAGGGGGAGAGAGGGGCAGAAGGAGAGAGAGGGTGGAGAAGGGTGAGAGAGTGGGAGAAGTGTGAGAGAGGGGGAGAAGGGTGAGAGAGGGGGAGATGGGAGAGAGGGGGGAGAAAGGAGAGAGGGGGAGAAGGGAGAGAGGGGGATTGAAGGGAGATAGGGGGGAGAAGGGAGAGAGGGGGGATGAAGGGAGAGGGGGAAAAAGGGAGAGAGAGAGAGGGGGGCAGAAGGGAGAGAGAGGGTGGAGAAAGGTGAGAGAGAGGGGAGAAGGGAGAGAGAGGGGGGAGAAGGGAGAGAGAGGGGGGGAGAAGGGAGAGAGAGGGGGGAGAAGGGAGAGAGAGGGGGCAGAAGGGAGAGAGAGGGGCAGAAGGGAGAGAGAGGGGGGGGACAGAAGGGAGAAAGAGGGGGGAGAAGGGAGAGAGATGGGGGAGAAGGGAGAGAGAGGGGGGAGAAGGAGAGAGAGGGGGATCAGAAGGGAGAGAGAGGGGGCAGAATGGAAAGAGGGGGGCAGATGGAGAGAGAGGGGGGAAAGGGAGAGGGGGGATATGGGAGAGAGAGGGGGACAGAAGGGAGAGAGAGGGGGACAGAAGGGAGAGAGAGGGGGATAAGGAAGATAGATGTGGGATAAGGGAGAGAGGGGGAATGGGAGAGAGAGGGGGGCAGAAGGGAGAGAGAGGGGGGGGAGAAGGGAGAGAGAGGGGGGGAGAGGGAGAGAGGGGCTGAAGGGTAGAGAGAGGGGGGGCAGAAGGGAGAGAGAGGGGGACAGAGGGAGAGAGAGGGGATAAGGCAGAGAGAGGGGGGACAGGGGGGAGAGAGAGGGGGGAGGGAGTGTGCTAAGAGAGAGAAGGGAGAGAGAGGGGGGGAGAAGGGAGAGAGAGGGGGGGAGAAGGGAGAGAGAGGGGGGGAGAAGGGAGAGAGAGGGGGCAGAAGTGAGAGAGAGGGGGGGCAGAAGGGAGAAAGAAGGGGGACAAGGGAGAGAGATTGGGGGAAAGGGAGAGAGAGGGGGGCAGAAGGGAGAGAGAGGGGGGGCAGAAGGGAGAAAGAAGAGGGAGAAGGGAGAAAGAAGAGGGAGAAGGGAGAGAGATTGGGGGAGAAGGGAGAGAGGGGGGGGGAGAAGGGGAGAGGGGGGGGAGAAGGGAGAGAGGGTGGGGGGCAGAAGGGAGGGAGAGGGGTGAAGAAGGGAGAGAGAGGGGGAGAAGGGAGAGAGAGGGGGGGAGAAGGGAGAGAGGGGGCAGAAGGGAGAGAGAGGGGGATAATGGAGAGAGAGGGGGCAGAAGGGAGAGAGAGGGGGGGGCAGAAGGGAGGGAGAGGGGGGGAGAAGGGAGAGAGAGGGGGGGAGAAGGGAGAGAGAGGGGGCAGAAGGGATAAAGAGGGGGGAGAACGGAGAGAGATGGGGGGAGAAGGGAGAGAGGGGGGGAGAAGGGGGAGGGGGGGGAGAAGGGAGAGAGGGTGGGGGCAGAAGGGAGGGAGAGGGGTGAAGAAGGGAGAGAGAGGGGGGAGAAGGAGAGAGAGGGGGGGAGAAGGGAGAGAGGGGGCAGAAGGGAGAGAGAGGGGGCAGAAGGGAGAGAGAGGGGGCAGAAGGGAGAGAGAGGGGGCAGAAGGGAGAGAGAGGGGGCAGAAGGGAGAAAGAGGAGTAGAACGGAGAGAGATGGGGGGAGAAGGGAGAGAGAGGGGGGGAGAAGGGAGAGAGGGGGAGAAGAGAGAGAGAGGGAGGAGAGGGAGAGAGAGGAGGAGAAGGGAGAGAGAGGGGGGCAGAAGGGAGAAGGGGGCAGATGGGGGAGAGAGGGGGGCAGATGGGAGAGAGAGGGGGCAGAAGGGAGAGAGAGGGTGGAGAAAGGTGAGAGAGGGGGGAGAAGGGAGAGAGAGGGGGGAGAAGGGAGAGAGAGGGGGGGAGAAGGGAGAGAGAGGGGGGAGAAGGGAGAGAGAGGGGGCAGAAGGGAGAGAGAGGGGGGGGACAGAAGGGAGAAAGAGGGGGGAGAAGGGAGAGAGATGGGGGGAGAAGGGAGAGAGAGGGGGGAGAAGGAGAGAGAGGGGGATCAGAAGGGAGAGAGAGGGGGCAGAATGGAAAGAGGGGGGCAGAATGGAGAGAGAGGGGGGAAAGGGAGAGAGGGGGGATAAGGGAGAGAGAGGGGGACAGAAGGGAGAGAGAGGGGGACAGAAGGGAGAGAGAGGGGGATAAGGAAGATAGATGTGGGATAAGGGAGAGAGGGGGAATGGGAGAGAGAGGGGGGCAGAAGGGAGAGAGAGGGGGGGGAGAAGGGAGAGAGAGGGGGGGAGAAGGGAGAGAGGGGGCAGAAGGGAGAGAGAGGGGGGGCAGAAGGGAGAGAGAGGGGGACAGAAGGGAGAGAGAGGGGGATAAGGCAGAGAGAGGGGGGAATGGGAGAGAGAGGGGGGCAGAAGGGAGAGAGAGGGGGGGAGAAGGGAGAGAGAGGGGGGGAGAAGGGAGAGAGAGGGGGGGAGAAGGGAGAGAGAGGGGGCAGAAGTGAGAGAGAGGGGGGGCAGAAGGGAGAAAGAAGGGGGACAAGGGAGAGAGATTGGGGGGAAAGGGAGAGAGAGGGGGGCAGAAGGGAGAGAGAGGGGGGGCAGAAGGGAGAAAGAAGAGGGAGAAGGGAGAAAGAAGAGGGAGAAGGGAGAGAGATTGGGGGAGAAGGGAGAGAGGGGGGGGAGAAGGGGGAGAGGGGGGGAGAAGGGAGAGAGGGTGGGGGCAGAAGGGAGGGAGAGGGGTGAAGAAGGGAGAGAGAGGGGGAGAAGGGAGAGAGAGGGGGGGAGAAGGGAGAGAGGGGGCAGAAGGGAGAGAGAGGGGGATAATGGAGAGAGAGGGGGCAGAAGGGAGAGAGAGGGGGGCAGAAGGGAGGGAGAGGGGGGGAGAAGGGAGAGAGAGGGGGGGAGAAGGGAGAGAGAGGGGGCAGAAGGGATAAAGAGGGGGGAGAACGGAGAGAGATGGGGGGAGAAGGGAGAGAGGGGGGGAGAAGGGGGAGAGGGGGGGGAGAAGGGAGAGAGGGTGGGGGCAGAAGGGAGGAGAGGGGTGAAGAAGGGAGAGAGAGGGGGAGAAGGGAGAGAGAGGGGGGGAGAAGGGAGAGAGGGGGCAGAAGGGAGAGAGAGGGGGCAGAAGGGAGAGAGAGGGGGCAGAAGGGAGAGAGAGGGGGCAGAAGGGAGAAAGAGGAGTAGAACGGAGAGAGATGGGGGGAGAAGGGAGAGAGAGGGGGGGAGAAGGGAGAGAGGGGGAGAAGAGAGAGAGAGGGAGGAGAAGGGAGAGAGAGGGGGGCAGAAGGGAGAAGGGGGCAGATGGGAGAGAGGGGGGCAGATGGGAGAGAGAGGGGGCAGAAGGGAGAGAGAGGGGGGATACGGGAGAGAGAGGGGGGGATAATGGAGAGAGAGGGGGGATAAGGGAGTGAGAGGGGGGATAAGGGAGAGAGAGGGGGGACAAGGGAGAAAGAGGGGGGATAAGGAAGAGAGAAGGGATAAGGGAGAGAGAGGGGGGATAAGGGAGAGAGAGGGGGATAAGGGAGAGAGAGGGGGGCAGAAGGGAGAGAGAGGGGGGGCAGTAGGGAGAGAGAGGGGGGGCAGAAGGGAGAGAGTGGGGGGATAAAGGAGAGAGTGGGGGCAGACGGGAGAGAGGGGGGCAGAAGGGAGAGAGGGGGGCAGAAGGGAGAGATTGGGGGCAGAAGGGAGAGAGAGGTTGGAGAAGGGTGAGAGAGGGGCAGAAGGGAGAGAGAGGGTGGAGAAGGGTTAGAGAGGGGGAGAAGGGTGAGAGAGGGGGGAGAAGGGTGAGAGAGGGGGAGAAGGGAGAGAGGGGGGAGAAGGGAGAGAGGGGGGAGAAGGGAGAGAGGGGGGATGAAGGGAGAGAGGGGGGAGAAGGGAGAGAGAGGGGGGGAGAAGGGAGAGATAGGGGGGCAGAATGGAGAGAGAGGGGGCAGAAGGGGGAGAGAGAGGGGGGCAGAAGGGAGAGAGAGGGGGCAGAAGGGAGAGAGAGGGGCAGAAGGGAGAGAGAGGGTGGAGAAGGGTGAGAGAGGGGGAGAAGGGTGAGAGAGGGGGAGAAGGGTGAGAGAGGGGGGAGAAGGGTGAGAGAGGGGGGAGAAGGGTGAGAGAGGGGGAGAAGGGTGAGAGAGGGGGAGAAGGGAGAGAGGGGGGAGAAGGGAGAGTGGGGGGAGAAGGGAGAGAGGGGGGATGAAGGGAGGGAGGGGGGAGAAGGGAGAGAGGGGGGATGAAGGGAGAGGGGGGGGGATGAAGGGAGAGGGGGGGGGATGAAGGGAGAGAGGGGGGAGAAGGGAGAGAGGGGGGATGAAGGGAGAGGGGGGAAGAAGGGAGAGAGAGAGAGGGGGCGAGAAGGGAGAGAGAGGGTGGAGAAAGGTGAGAGAGGGGGGAGAAGGGAGAGAGAGAGGGGGGAGAAGGGAGAGAGAGGGGGGAGAAGGGATAGAGAGGGGGGAGAAGGGAGAGAGAGGGGGCAGAAGGGAGAGAGAGGGGGGGACAGAAGGGAGAAAGAGGGGGGAGAAGGGAGAGAGATGGGGGGGAGAAGGGAGAGAGAGGGGGGAGAAGGAGAGAGAGGGGGATCAGAAGGGAGAGAGAGGGGGCAGAATGGAAAGAGGGGGGCAGAATGGAGAGAGAGGGGGGAAAGGGAGAGAGGGGGGATAAGGGAAAGAGAGGGGGACAGAAGGGAGAGAGAGGGGGACAGAAGTGAGAGAGAGGGGGATAAGGAAGATAGATGTGGGATAAGGGAGAGAGAGGGGGGAATGGGAGAGAGAGGGGGGCAGAAGGGAGAGAGAGGGGGGGAGAAGGGAGAGAGAGGGGGCAGAAGGGAGAGAGAGGGGGGGCAGAAGGGAGAGAGAGGGGGACAGAAGGGAGAGAGAGGGGGATAAGGCAGATAGATGGGGATAAGTGAGAGAGAGGGGGGAATGGGAGAGAGAGGGGGGCAGAAGGGAGAGAGAGGGGGGGAGAAGGGAGAGAGAGGGGGGGAGAATGGAGAGAGAGGGGGCAGAAGGGAGAGAGAGGGGGGGAGAAGGGAGAGAGAGGGGGCAGAAGGGAGAGAGAGGGGGGCAGAAGGGAGAGAGAGGGGGGCAGAAGGGAGAAAGAAGGGGGACAAGGGAGAGAGATTGGGGGGAAAGGGAGAGAGTTTGGGGGATAAGGGAGAGAGAGGGGGGCAGAAGGGAGAGAGAGGGGGGGCAGAAGGGAGAAAGAAGGGGGAGAAGGGAGAGAGATTGGGGGGGAAAGGGAGAGAATTTGGGGGATAATGGAGAGAGAGGGGGCAGAAGGGAGAGAGAGGGGGGGCAGAAGGGAGGGAGAGGGGGGGAGAAGGGAGAGAGAGGGGGGAGAAGGGAGAGAGAGGGGGCAGAAGGGAGAGAGAGGGGGCAGAAGGGAGAGAGAGGGGGCAGAAGGGATAAAGAGGGGGGAGAACGGAGAGAGATGGGGGAGAAGGGAGAGAGGGGGGGGAGAAGGGGGAGAGGGGGGGGGAGAAGGGAGAGAGGGTGGGGGCAGAAGGGAGGGAGAGGGGTGAAGAAGGGAGAGAGAGGGGGAGAAGGGAGAGAGAGGGGGGGAGAAGGGAGAGAGGGGGCAGAAGGGAGAGAGAGGGGGCAGAAGGGAGAGAGAGGGGGCAGAAGGGAGAGAGAGGGGGCAGAAGGGAGAAAGAGGGGTAGAACGGAGAGAGATGGGGGGAGAAGGGAGAGAGAGGGGGGAGAAGGGAGAGAGGGGGAGAAGAGAGAGAGGGAGGAGAAGGGAGAGAGAGGGGGGCAGAAGGGAGAAGAGGGCAGATGGGAGAGAGGGGGGCAGATGGGAGAGAGAGGGGGCAGAAGGGAGAGAGAGGGGGGATACGGGAGAGAGAGGGGGGGATAATGGAGAGAGAGGGGGGATAAGGGAGTGAGAGGGGGGATAAGGGAGAGAGAGGGGGGACAAGGGAGAGAGAGCGGGGACAAGGGATAGAGAGGGGGATAAGGGAGAGAGAGGGGGGACAAGGGAGAGAGAGCGGGGACAAGGGAGAGAGAGGGGGACAAGGGAGAGAGAGGGGGGACAAGGGAGCAAGGGAGAGAGAGGGGGGACAAGGGAGAGAGAGGGGGGACAAGGGAGAAAGAGGGGGGATAAGGAAGAGAGGGGGGATAAGGGAGAGAGAGGGGGGATAAGGGAGAGAGAGGGGGGATAAGGGAGAGAGAGGGGGGCAGAAGGGAGAGAGAGGGGGGGCAGTAGGGAGAGAGAGGGGGGGCAGAAGGGAGAGAGTGGGGGGATAAAGGAGAGAGTGGGGGCAGACGGGAGAGAGGGGGGCAGAAGGGAGAGAGGGGGGCAGAAGGGAGAGATTGGGGGCAGAAGGGAGAGAGGTTGGAGAAGGGAGTGAGAAGGGAGAGAGGGGGAGAAGGGGGAGCGAGTGGGGAGAAGGGAGAGAGAGGGGGGAGAAGTTAGAGAGGGGGGAGAAGGGCGAGAGAGGGGGGGAGAAGGGAGAGATAGGGGGGCAGAATGGAGAGAGAGGGGGCAGAAGGGAGAGAGAGAGGGGGGCAGAAGGGAGAGAGAGGGGGGAGAAGGGTGAGAGAGGGGCAGAAGGGAGAGAGAGGGTGGAGAAGGGTGAGAGAGGGGGAGAAGGGTGAGAGAGGGGGGAGAAGGGTGAGAGAGGGGGAGAAGGGAGAGAGGGGGGAGAAGGGAGAGAGGGGGGAGAAGGGAGAGAGGGGGGATGAAGGGAGAGAGGGGGGAGAAGGGAGAGAGGGGGGATGAAGGGAGAGGGGGGATGAAGGGAGAGAGGGGGAGAAGGGAGAGAGGGGGGATGAAGGGAGAGGGGGGAAGAAGGGAGATAGAGAGGGGGGGAGAAGGGTGAGAGAGGGTGGAGAAGGGTGAGAGAGGGGTAGAAGGGTGAGAGAGGGGGGAGAAGGGTGAGAGAGGGGGAGAAGGGAGAGAGGGGGGTGAAGGGAGAGAGGGGGGATGAAGGGAGAGAGGGGGGAGAAGGGATAGAGGGGGGATGAAGGGAGAGGGGGAAGAAGGGAGAGAGAGAGGGGGGCAGAAGGGAGAGAGAGGGTGGAGAAGGGTGAGAGAGGGGGGAGAAGGGAGAAAGAGAGGGTGCAGAAGGGAGAGAGAGGGGGAGAGAGGGGGAGAAGGGAGAGAGAGGGGGGGAGAAGGGAGAGAGAGGGGGGCAGAAGGGAGAAGGGGGCAGATGGGAGAGAGGGGGGCAGATGGGAGAGAGAGGGGGCAGAAGGTAGAGAGAGGGGGGATACGGGAGAGAGAGGGGGGATAATGGAGAGAGAGGGGGGATAAGGGAGAGAGAGGGGGGACAAGGGAGAGAGAGGGGGGACAAGGGAGAGAGAGGGGGGATAAGGAAGAGAGAGGGGATAAGGGAGAGTGAGGGGATAAGGGAGAGAGAGAGGGGGGATAAGGGAGAGAGAGGGGGGCAGAAGGGAGAGAGAGGGGGTGGCAGAAGGGAGAGAGAGGGGGGGCAGAAGGGAGAGAGTGGGGGGATAAAGGAGAGAGGATGGGCAGAAGGGAGAGAGGGGGGCAGAAGGGAGAGATTGGGGGCAGAAGGGAGAGAGAGGTTGGAGAAGGGAGTGAGAAGGGAGAGAGGGGGAGAAGGGGGAGCGAGGGGGGAGAAGGGAGAGAGAGGGGGGAGAAGTTAGAGAGGGGTGAGAAGGGCGAGAGAGGGGGGGAGAAGGGAGAGATATGGGGGCAGAATGGAGAGAGAGGGGGCAGAAGGGAGAGAGAGAGGGGGGCAGAAGGGAGAGAGAGGGGGGGAGAAGGGTGAGAGAGGGGCAGAAGGGAGAGAGAGGGTGGAGAAGGGTGAGAGAGGGGGAGAAGGGTGAGAGAGGGGGGAGAAGGGGGAGAAGGGAGAGAGGGGGGAGAAGGGAGAGAGGGGGGATGAAGGGAGAGAGGGGGGAGAAGGGAGAGAGGGGGGATGAAGGGAGAGGGGGGAAGAAGGGAGAGAGAGAGGGGGGCAGAAGGGAGAGAGAGGGTGGAGAAAGGTGATAGAGTGGGGAGAAGGGAGAGAGAGAGGGGGCAGAAGGGAGAGAGAGGGGGAGAGAGGGCTGAGAAGGGAGAGAGAGGGGGAGAAGGGAGAGAGGAGGGAGAAGGGAGAGAGGAGGGATGAAGGGAGAGAGGGGGGAGAACGGAGAGAGGGGGGATGAAGGGAGAGAGGGGGGAGAACGGAGAGAGGGGGGATGAAGGGAGAGAGGGGGGAGAAGGGAGAGAGGGGGGATGAAGGGAGAGGGGGGAAGAAGGGAGAGAGAGAGGGGGGGAGAAGGGAGAGAGAGGGGGGGCAGAAGGGAGAGAGAGTGGGGCAGAAGGGAGAGAGAGGGGGGGCAGAAGGGAGAGAGTGGGGGGATAAAGGATAGAGGGGGGGCAGAAGGGAGAGAGGGGGGCAGAAGGGAGAGAGGCGGGCAGAAGGGAGAGATTGGGGGCAGAAGGGAGAGAGAGGTTGGAGAAGGGAGTGAGAAGGGAGAGAGGGGGAGAAGGGGGTGCGAGGGGGGAGAAGGGAGAGAGAGGGGGGAGAAGTTAGAGAGGGGGGAGAAGGGCGAGAGAGGGGGGAGAAGGGAGAGATAGGGGGGCAGAATGGAGAGAGAGGGGGCAGAAGGGAGAGAGAGAGGGGTGCAGAAGGGAGAGAGAGGGGGGAGAAGGGGGAGAGAGGGGCAGAAGGGAGAGAGAGGGTGGAGAAGGGTGAGAGAGTGGGAGAAGTGTGAGAGAGGGGGGAGAAGGGTGAGAGAGGGGGAGATGGGAGAGAGAGGGGAGAAAGGAGAGAGGGGGAGAAGGGAGAGAGGGGGGATGAAGGGAGAGAGGGGGGAGAAGGGAGAGAGGGGGGATGAAGGGAGAGGGGGGAAGAAGGGAGAGAGAGAGAGAGGGGGCAGAAGGGAGAGAGAGGGTGGAGAAAGGTGAGAGAGGGGGGAGAAGGGAGAGAGAGAGGGGGGAGAAGGGAGAGAGAGGGGGGGAGAAGGGAGAGAGAGGGGGGAGAAGGGAGAGAGAGGGGGCAGAAGGGAGAGAGAGGGGGGGGACAGAAGGGAGAAAGAGGGGGGAGAAGGGAGAGAGATGGGGGGGAGAAGGGAGAGAGAGGGGGGAGAAGGAGAGAGAGGGGGATCAGAAGGGAGAGAGAGGGGGCAGAATGGAAAGAGGGGGGCAGAATGGAGAGAGAGGGGGGAAAGGGAGAGAGGGGGGATAAGGGAGAGAGAGGGGTAGAAGGGTGAGAGAGGGGGGAGAAGGGTGAGAGAGGGGAAGAAGGGAGAGAGGGGGGTGAAGGGAGAGAGGGGGGATGAAGGGAGAGAGGGGGGAGAAGGGATAGAGGGGGGATGAAGGGAGAGGGGGAAGAAGGGAGAGAGAGAGGGGGGCAGAAGGGAGAGAGAGGGTGGAGAAGGGTGAGAGAGGGGGGAGAAGGGAGAAAGAGAGGGTGCAGAAGGGAGAGAGAGGGGGGGAGAAGGGAGAGAGAGGGGGGCAGAAGGGAGAAGGGGGCAGATGGGAGAGAGGGGGGCAGATGGGAGAGAGAGGGGGCAGAAGGTAGAGAGAGGGGGGATACGGGAGAGAGAGGGGGGATAATGGAGAGAGAGGGGGGATAAGGGAGAGAGAGGGGGGACAAGGGAGAGAGAGGGGGGACAAGGGAGAGAGAGGGGGGATAAGGAAGAGAGAGGGGATAAGGGAGAGTGAGGGGATAAGGGAGAGAGAGAGGGGGGATAAGGGAGAGAGAGGGGGGGGCAGAAGGGAGAGAGAGGGGGTGGCAGAAGGGAGAGAGAGGGGGGCAGGGCAGAAGGGAGAGAGTGGGGGGATAAGGAGAGAGGATGGGCAGAAGGGAGAGAGGGGGGCAGAAGGGAGAGATTGGGGCAGAAGGGAGAGAGAGGTTGGAGAAGGGAGTGAGAAGGGAGAGAGGGGGAGAAGGGGGAGCGAGGGGGGAGAAGGGAGAGAGAGGGGGGAGAAGTTAGAGAGGGGTGAGAAGGGCGAGAGAGGGGGGGAGAAGGGAGAGATATGGGGGCAGAATGGAGAGAGAGGGGGCAGAAGGGAGAGAGAGAGGGGGGCAGAAGGGAGAGAGAGGGGGGGAGAAGGGTGAGAGAGGGGCAGAAGGGAGAGAGAGGGTGGAGAAGGGTGAGAGAGGGGGAGAAGGGTGAGAGAGGGGGGAGAAGGGGGAGAAGGGAGAGAGGGGGGAGAAGGGAGAGAGGGGGATGAAGGGAGAGAGGGGGGAGAAGGGAGAGAGGGGGGATGAAGGGAGAGGGGGGAAGAAGGGAGAGAGAGAGGGGGGCAGAAGGGAGAGAGAGGGTGGAGAAAGGTGATAGAGTGGGGAGAAGGGAGAGAGAGAGGGGGCAGAAGGGAGAGAGAGGGGGAGAGAGGGCTGAGAAGGGAGAGAGAGGGGGAGAAGGGAGAGAGGAGGGAGAAGGGAGAGAGGAGGGATGAAGGGAGAGAGGGGGGAGAACGGAGAGAGGGGGGATGAAGGGAGAGAGGGGGGAGAACGGAGAGAGGGGGGATGAAGGGAGAGAGGGGGGAGAAGGGAGAGAGGGGGGATGAAGGGAGAGGGGGGAAGAAGGGAGAGAGAGAGGGGGGGAGAAGGGAGAGAGAGGGGGGGCAGAAGGGAGAGAGAGGGGGGGCAGAAGGGAGAGAGAGTGGGGCAGAAGGGAGAGAGAGGGGGGGCAGAAGGGAGAGAGTGGGGGGATAAAGGATAGAGGGGGGGCAGAAGGGAGAGAGGGGGGCAGAAGGGAGAGAGGCGGGCAGAAGGGAGAGATTGGGGGCAGAAGGGAGAGAGAGGTTGGAGAAGGGAGTGAGAAGGGAGAGAGGGGGAGAAGGGGGTGCGAGGGGGGAGAAGGGAGAGAGAGGGGGGAGAAGTTAGAGAGGGCGGAGAAGGGCGAGAGAGGGGGGAGAAGGGAGAGATAGGGGGGCAGAATGGAGAGAGAGGGGGCAGAAGGGAGAGAGAGAGGGGTGCAGAAGGGAGAGAGAGGGGGGAGAAGGGGGAGAGAGGGGCAGAAGGGAGAGAGAGGGTGGAGAAGGGTGAGAGAGTGGGAGAAGTGTGAGAGAGGGGGGAGAAGGGTGAGAGAGGGGGAGATGGGAGAGAGGGGAGAAAGGAGAGAGGGGGGAGAAGGGAGAGAGGGGGGATGAAGGGAGAGAGGGGGGAGAAGGGAGAGAGGGGGGATGAAGGGAGAGGGGGGAAGAAGGGAGAGAGAGAGAGAGGGGGCAGAAGGGAGAGAGAGGGTGGAGAAAGGTGAGAGAGGGGGGAGAAGGGAGAGAGAGAGGGGGAGAAGGGAGAGAGAGGGGGGGAGAAGGGAGAGAGAGGGGGGAGAAGGGAGAGAGAGGGGGCAGAAGGGAGAGAGAGGGGGGGGACAGAAGGGAGAAAGAGGGGGGAGAAGGGAGAGAGATGGGGGGGAGAAGGGAGAGAGAGGGGGGAGAAGGAGAGAGAGGGGGATCAGAAGGGAGAGAGAGGGGGCAGAATGGAAAGAGGGGGCAGAATGGAGAGAGAGGGGGGAAAGGGAGAGAGGGGGGATAAGGGAGAGAGAGGGGGACAGAAGGGAGAGAGAGGGGGACAGAAGGGAGAGAGAGGGGGATAAGGAAGATAGATGTGGGATAAGGGAGAGAGAGGGGGGAATGGGAGAGAGAGGGGGGCAGAAGGGAGAGAGAGGGGGGGAGAAGGGAGAGAGAGGGGGGGAGAAGGGAGAGAGGGGGCAGAAGGGAGGGAGAGGGGGGGCAGAAAGAGAGAGAGGGGGACAGAAGGGAGAGAGAGGGGGATAAGGCAGATAGATGGGGATAAGTGAGAGAGAGGGGGGAATGGGAGAGAGAGGGGGGGGCAGAAGGGAGAGAGAGGGGGGGAGAAGGGAGAGAGAGGGGGGGAGAAAGGAGAGAGAGGGGGCAGAAGGGAGAGAGAGGGGGGGAGAAGGGAGAGAGAGGGGGCAGAAGGGAGAGAGAGGGGGGGCAGAAGGGAGAAAGAAGGGGGACAAGGGAGAGAGATTGGGGGGAAAGGGAGAGAGTTTGGGGGATAAGGGAGAGAGAGGGGGGCAGAAGGGAGAGAGAGGGGGGGCAGAAGGGAGAAAGAAGGGGGCAGAAGGGAGGGAGAGGGGGGGAGAAGGGAGAGAGAGGGGGGGAGAAGGGAGAGAGAGGGGGCAGAAGGGATAAAGAGGGGGGAGAACGGAGAGAGATGGGGGGAGAAGGGAGAGAGGGGGGGAGAAGGGGGAGAGGGGGGGGAGAAGGGAGAGAGGGTGGGGGCAGAAGGGAGGGAGAGGGGTGAAGAAGGGAGAGAGAGGGGGAGAAGGGAGAGAGAGGGGGGGAGAAGGGAGAGAGGGGGCAGAAGGGAGAGAGAGGGGGCAGAAGGGAGAGAGAGGGGGCAGAAGGGAGAAAGAGGAGTAGAACGGAGAGAGATGGGGGGAGAAGGGAGAGAGAGGGGGGGAGAAGGGAGAGATGGGGAGAAGAGAGAGAGAGGGAGGAGAAGGGAGAGAGAGGGGGCAGAAGGGAGAAGGGGGCAGATGGGAGAGAGGGGGGCAGATGGGAGAGAGAGGGGCAGAAGGTAGAGAGAGGGGGGATACGGGAGAGAGAGGGGGCAGAAGGGAGAGAGAGGGGGTGGCAGAAGGGAGAGAGAGGGGGGAGAAGGGAGAGAGGGGGGATGAAGGGAGAGGGGGGGATGAAGGGAGAGAGGGGGGAGAAGGGAGAGAGGGGGGATGAAGGGAGAGGGGGGAAGAAGGGAGATAGAGAGGGGGGGAGAAGGGTGAGAGAGGGTGGAGAAGGGTGAGAGAGGGGTAGAAGGGTGAGAGAGGGGGGAGAAGGGTGAGAGAGGGGGAGAAGGGAGAGAGGGGGGTGAAGGGAGAGAGGGGGGATGAAGGGAGAGAGGGGGGAGAAGGGATAGAGGGGGGATGAAGGGAGAGGGGGAAGAAGGGAGAGAGAGAGGGGGGCAGAAGGGAGAGAGAGGGTGGAGAAGGGTGAGAGAGGGGGGAGAAGGGAGAAAGAGAGGGTGCAGAAGGGAGAGAGAGGGGGAGAGAGGGGGAGAAGGGAGAGAGAGGGGGGGAGAAGGGAGAGAGAGGGGGGCAGAAGGGAGAAGGGGGCAGATGGGAGAGAGGGGGGCAGAT